>NC_061531.1:7805000-7970000 GCF_022379125.1 Scophthalmus maximus | reverse complement strand
CTCCGGCTGCCATAGAAATTATGATTCTTGTCTGTTAGGAGCAAAAGAGAAAGTTGGAGGATTCTTTTGTGGATAAATAGATGGAGTAGGTCAGGGGGGACGAGTGAGATAAAAAAATACAGGACTTTGTTATTATTAAGACTGGTATTTGGCTCCCATTTTCAAAAGTAAGCATTTCTAACCATGATCAGTCTGTAATCTTAAAGCAGCATAAACATATAATTTACAACTACAATGTATTAAAATTACAATGTGAAAACAAGGGAGAATGTGATGACCCGTTATGTTTTAAACAATGTAATAAAACAATATGTGCTGTTTATCAAACTTATTCAAATTCCTCAGTCATTCAAATCCATGCCATTATCGCAAAATACACCAAGAAGGAAAAAAATACCTGGAGTAACCTCCAGTTGTACATAGGATGCTTTCAGAGATGCACTGAAGTCTGGACATTTTCCATAGGGGTTGTATGGGAGAACACAAATTACCGCAAATGTTGCTCCCGCCATTTTCTGGAACTTTTCCTTCCGGTCCCCGTACGCTCTACCCAGACGCCACAGAATGTTACAGAAGTTTTCTGCTGGTGTTATCCCACCTGAAAGGCACAATCTCCTGCTGCGTTTGTCATAATGTATGTGACGGGCACAACTGTAGAAGTCATGCCTGAAAAAAGTGTGTAAGGCCCCAATGGCGTCAAACACTTTTATCTATATTCATACACAGCATTTGGAGTCATCTCAGAGAGAATGGGAATTACTCATCCTCCTTATAATCCTCTTTCTTGTTAACCTTGATGAACAGAATACAATAAATTACCTTGAAACTGTGAAAAGTACATGTGTCAGATCGCAGAAGCGAAGCAGGTTGACTCATCTGAATTTAATGTTTCGTCCAAATGGTTGATAAATGGAGCTAACAGTGCGCTCAGTGATCGCCTCTGTCCTTCAGGTGGCACTGTATGACTCCTTCGGAGACTGCAGTACGCCCTCTCCCTGCAGACACATAATTGTTATTATTTCATAATAAGCGCTTGTGAAATAATAAGTATGTGTGTGTGTGAGTGAGAGATCGAGGGGGACAGCAAGAGGTAAGAGGAGGAGAGGCGTTAATAAGCTGGTGCTGACATCTGCAAGCTTTATCTAATCAGGGTCTGATTTGGGAGGAAAACAGGAACTACAGGTGCTATGAGAGAGATGAGAGAGAGTTATCGCTACCTCCGCCAAGGAGGTTTATGTTTTCATCTGCATTCATTTGTCTGTTTGTCAATAGTTTCAAAAATCATGCCTTGAGAAAAGGAAGATGGAATCAACAGAGACCGATGATGATCTGGTATTCTTTAATAATAAGACAAAATACCTGGGTAAGTGCCACACGTATTCATCTTGGTGTTGAGTCATGCCACGCATGGTGTTTGGTGTGATGACCAAAAGATCCATTTCTGTCTCATCAGAACAGAGAATCCTTTTCCCAATGGTCTCAGTGTCCTTCAAATGAACTTTTCACAATAGCTGAGACCACTGTGTTCCTGCCTTAATAAATGATTATATATGCCTCACCACACCTCTATGGTCCACGGATAATTATTTGGATATCGATGCTTGGTTTCCGTCCTAATACTGGTGTGTACCTTTGTGACAGATCAATTCAATTAGCCAAAGGTAGACTCAAGTCAAGTGTGAGACCTGTCTCAAGGATAAGTAAAGAAAAAAGGAAGCACATGACCATATGGTCTCAATGCTTTTTCCCTTTTGTAAATAGGATTACAATTTTAGTTTTAGTTTTTAATATCAAGTTTTCAAAACCAACATCCATGTATCATAGTGGATTGCTGAGTGTGAATTGATCTGCAGAAATGCAAACAGTTAGGTAATAATTTATAAAAAGACGGCAAATGCTGGGGCAATTTCGTTATCTCATTTCTTTCACTGTCACAAGAAGAAGTATTATCAGGTTTCAGAGACTGATTATTGCTCTCCCACTGGTTGCATTCTGTAAAATTCTAGTATTTCAGTTTTCACACATTGGATCATTCAATAATCTAAATGCATGGCTCAGTGGGAGAAGTTTAACTGAGGTGAAGTGCAACAGAAATTGCTTGTACACACACTCACACCTATCCTCGATGATTTATGCACATGCACTCACAGAAGACAACATCTGACAACATCTTTGAGGCCCTCCTCAAAAACATGTTTCCTGAAGTGATTTGTGGTTGTTTTATAGAGCCGTGGTAGCAGATTGCGCTGATGTAGGGCTCATTCATCAATGTCAACACACTCTCTCTCACACACACACACACACACACACAAAACGCAAACATAACCACATACTCTCACAAACATACACAGACAAGACAGACAGTATCAATTTGATTCCTTTTGAGGTACTTTGACTGTCTGCTCTTCTGTCACCACAGAGAGATCAGAGACCAGGAAGCAGCAGGACCAGATACAAAGACTACACACACTACATGTCCCAGGATGCCCTTTACACTGCATGATAAATTCTGCATTCAAGTCATGTCAGCAAAATAGAGAGAACAGGAGCAGATCATTTCCCATTATAATAACACCGTTTCTAATAATTGAATTCAGTTGTAACTGCCAGTCATGTAGCTTCTTTTCTTCTTTTTTTACCACATATCTGCTGACACTTCTTGTAGTTCCTTTCACCGGGTGGCAGATACCATCGCTTAAGATCTAATATCTCAGATTCAGAGTTACAACGCGGAGGCTGACATGAGCAACTCAACTGATCTCACTGTAATCTTGGGAGGTAGTGATACCAATGGCTCTGACTTTTTTATCAGTTAGCAGTTCAGTGACAGCAGGACGAGACAGCATATTCTGAGGTGAAGAGGCAACCACACAGCACTGTGTGACTTTGTACTCAGTTAGAAAATAGTGCTTCAATTAAAAAAAAGAACAGACATTGGGGTCTGTTCAATGATGACACCAATAGAAAACAGAATGATGGTTCCCAGTTAGCATTGCAGATCAACCACCTGTTCCAGCATATGGTGGTGTCATAGCCTTATTACAGTATCACACTGTGTGTGTGTGTGTGTGTGCGCGCGCACGCACAAACATTCTTTAGTTTAACATTTAGTTTAACGTGTCTGATTTTGTTGCAAAGGCACAAATGGGAGATCTAACTTTAGCTTGCATTGATTTCAGACAGCTCAGTTAGATGAAACGTATCATGTACTGATGACATAATGTGATTATTATGTGATTAGACTACAATATGTCCGTGTGCGTGCATGTGTGTGTGTGTGTGTGTGTGTGTGTGTGTTCTATGTGTGCTCAGCAGATAATAGAGGCCCAGACAGACACCGAGGGACTCTCCCCCGCTCTGATCCTCCCATCACATAATCTGTATTGACTGCAGAACATCATTAAGTGTGTTTGTGCATACAAGTGTGTGTACAGTTTTAATGTGTGTGGGGAATGCGTGTGTATATATATATATATATATATATATATATCTGCATGATTTTTGTTTACTTTCTCCCAATGTCTTCAGGCAGAGCAAAGCACAACACATTCTCTCTCACTTGCATAAAAATCTCATGCACATACACTCACACACACACACACACACATGGTCATCGGCACTGATTTGGTGTGACAGGGCTGTAATTTTAGCTGTGCTGACTCTCTGGGCTTCTTTCTCTCCCTCTCTCCCCCTCCTACCCCTTTTGGCTTATGATCACAGAGTGGTGTACATCAACCGCCGCCTGCAGCAATGTATTTTTGTTTGTGCGCGTGTGTGTATGTGTGTGTGTGTGTGTGTGTGTGTGTTTGCCATATTACCGTGCCGTTTCTCCCAGGGTTGGGTCATAGAGTTACATACTAAGGATAAGACTCCTTCACTTATACTTTCCAAAATGTCTTCAGAACACACACACAGACCTGGACCGTGCACAAGTTTGCCGTGTGTCACAACTGATCTCAACAGTGCCTCTCATAATGTAAACACCTTTTTCTTTAATTTACTGCTCGGTTGTTTGGTTGTTTTTTACATTACTGTGCACAGCCAACAACCAATCACATAAGTCATTTGTCTCTACCCTTCTGATAAGACCCATAGCAGTATTTCCTGTGTGCTATAGATTTTCCCGTTAGAATACAACATAACTATGTGCTGTAATGAGATGCTTGCACAAATAAACTATGTGATGGTTATTTATGGGAGGAAAGTCTCTGCATATGCGAAAAACCTTGTCTCCAAACGATAGATGTAATGACTGTCTTGATTATGTTCAGAGGCAATGTTTTATTTTGAGTAAATGAAAAGCTACGTTTATGAACTGCACCGGCATCACCAGGAGGTGCTTGAGATGGATGGCTGAGTCCAGGGTTCACATACTGACTCCTGTCTGTAGTTGGGTTTAGGAAATTAAAAATGATTTTAGGAAGGGAAAGACCATTGTTTCAAAGTTCTTCCAGTTAGAACTCAGTGGTGTTCATGTCCTGCTATATAAGATCAATATTTATGCCAGACTCATGGAGGGGGATGGGTTAAACAAAACAGCCAAACAAAAGGAGAGGCAGTTCGCAGATATCGTAGATATATATTATAGCAAATAATTAACTTCTCATTCCAGTATCATACTGGAAACACGACCCTGCCTCACTGTGTATTATTACCACTGGAGATTTTACAGGTTATTAGCCCCATAACAATGTCTGTCAAGGCCCATTGGAGGTATTTGCAATCTGTTTTGTAAAACGGTTTGACCTTTGTGTGGTCTTTATACACTATCAATAATTAAATCAACTCATTTATATGCCACAGATTTGTCTCAACCCTGGAATTGAAAGGTCCCATCTCATACTTTGATCAATGGCCATGATGTCCTTGCAAGCCGTTGATTTTTGATTACAAATATTATATATTATTAAATCATATTAATTCATAATGCGTGTTTGGAATATACAGTACTGATGATACAAAATGACAACAGAAGTTTTCCCAAGATTCAATAACACATCGAAACTGAGGCGCATCTGGCTTTAATGATTAGCATAATATTAGTTCTGCACATGGTCTTTGATGAACAAAGCGAGCGGCGAGCGGCAGGCAACAGGTAACATTACAGATGTTTCTCATTAAAATCCTGGCACTTCAGGCCCGTGTGTGTTTGTGTGTGTGCGTGTGTGTGTGTGTGTGTGTGTGTGGGGGGGGGGGGGGCTACAAAGTTGTGTACATTTGCAGTCCCTGTTAAGGCCACAGCCTCGTCTGTGTCACTAAATAATGACTCTGTCTGAGCTGCGTGCCCTCTGGGCTCTCCTGTCTGCACACAAACACACACACACACACACACACACACAAACACACACACACATACACAGACGAACACACACACACACCCTTCTGCATGGCCACGGCTGGCTGATCCTTAAATGTCAGATGACTTCACTCCTGGAACAATATTTACTGAGCCCAGTTTCTTTCTTTCCATCTTTTCTCTCTTTTCATCTCTTTCTCTCTCTCTCTCTCTCTTCTGTGGTAAGTTGCAAACAGAATCTGAAGAAATCAGTCAAATGAATTCGTAATCTACAACAGCATAGTAGGGCCAACCCTCAAAATGTCCAACAGTCGGGAGTTTACGCAATACAGAACTTTGAGATTAGAGCGGTGAATTCGGATTATTTGTAGTATTGTATTATATTCCGTGAAATGATGAATTATAATGAAAAGACTTTTGTGCATCAGAAACAAAAACCCAATGGACACTCAGCAAAGATATGGTGGTTAAATCTGGCAAATCAAATGGGATTTGTGATTTTCTCTCAGTAACCTTTATCACCAGTTTCAGGGTGGCCTCATGTTTGCCTGTTCTGTCAGCGTGACTCTCCGTCACTGCCACACTCCCAACACAATGCACCTCTCCATACAACCAGCTCGTCTCCACCGGTCCCCAGCTCCACTCAACCCCCTGCCTCGCCAGTCTGCTCCCCGGCTTGTTCCCCTGCCGCCTGGCCGGTCATCACACCAGGCTCACAGCCAGAGAATTTTTCCTCATAAATGTTTGACTTTTTGAGTTTGTCCTTGCAATATTACCCCGCTCCCCTGGCTCCATTAGATATTTCCCTACCTACAATGGCCCTGACATGCCACCATAGTAGTCTTTAGTGAGTTTGAACAGATATTTCTGTGTGAGTATTGTTTGGTCCGATTTCCAAACACACCGCTCTCTGCAGCTGTATATCGTCCGTTGAAGTTTACAAGCACACGTTCTCATTTTCTCCCTCTGCAGTGTCCTTCGTCACAATTACACACGTTCACACCTGCGAGACGACGGTGCGAATGTGGGCCCTCCACCACCTGAAGGCCCATTCCGCACCCACAGTCTCCGAGCTGCAGCGAGATAACATTACGGTCACTAGATTGCTTTCTTCATATAGAGCCTCTCAGCCACTGCTGTACCTCGTGCTTTGCAGAGTCAGATAATAACTGTTGATAAATTTTTATATTAAAGCTGCACCGGGACACTTCACATCTTGGTGCTGTTATCATATTGGTGTTCACCACCCTTCAGCTGAGGCCTGCACTGTGAAGCAGCAGTTGTGGTTACCGAGGCTCATCATTGAGTTTTTCGGGATTATGATGTTGGTACTCACTGGGGTACATCACCATGGTAACGTATGCTGCACACCCAACCTACTTCAAAGGAGGCTATGTTCAACATGTAGCCAGGTTGGAAAATATTCATACACATAGTTGTTTGTAATAAAAAAAAGATAAATAAAAGCATCTGTTAAGAGACTATGGTTAAAATACAAATATTTATTGTATGTTGACATATGATATTCATAGTTAAAAAATGTTAAGATTGTTAGAAGAATGCATATATGTGTATTATTTTATTAACTTTTTAGAAGAACTGTTTATTCGGAGAGTGTCTTTGAGAAAAGTATGTGTAATCCGAGGTGTGCACTTGTTAATGGGCTGACGTGGGAGGAGAGAGAGCAAGTCGATCCACAACCGAGGAAGTCAGGTTTAGCTTTTTATATTACACAACTTGATATTGTAAAACTCAAACGACTGTCTGAGGGGGTATCTGTATATACAAAAGAGCTAACAGCTATAATATGGACACAAGTCGGGCCAAGGACGGCGGTCATATGCTCAGATTCGGCCTCAGTTTGAAAAACTGTTGAAGGATTGTGAGAACTGGAAGATTGGTGGGTTTTCTTTGGGTGCCTGCATGCCCAGGTTGGGGTGGATGGTAATGAGATAGCAGACAAGGCAGCTAAAATGACACTGAAAAGAGACATTGATCTAACAGTATGTATTGGGATATTTGAGTGCAAGTCTGTCATAAAGGAAAATCTAATAGCAGTGTGGCAAAGGCAGTGGGACAATGAGAAGCGGGGTCGTCATTATTTTTCAATTCAGAACAGGGTACAGGCGGAAGAGTGCTACCTGGGCAAAGGCAGAAGAAACTCCGTAATGATGACAAGGCTGACAAGCAGACATTGTGGACTTGCTTGGGATCAAGCAAAGATGGGCAAGCATGAGGATGGACTTTGTAGAAGCTGCAAACAGCAACAAACTGTTCAACATGTGCTTTTGGATTGTCAGCAATATAAATATCAAAGAGAGCAGTTATATACAGCGCTTTCACATGGGAATACAGAATGTGACTTTGAGAGACCTATTAAACCCCCATGAGCATCAAATGGAGATAGTGGAAGCAGTCATGGTTTTTTATCTCTGCCACAGGATTTTACTCCCTGTGAAAATGACGATAACCGGAAACAGTACCTAAACTGACCTGTGGGAGGCAGCAATGTGCCACGAGGCAAATCTAGTCTGCCGGAAAGCCAGAAGAAGAAGAAGAAGAGAGAGCGAGTCGGGAGAGACACGGCAGTTCATGGTAGTTTGTGCAGCAAAAGTTTGGACACTATTCAGATTATCAGATAAGTTCCACACATGCCCCACTTGCCCCACAGTGCAATGGAAGTAGGTCTGTCTGATTCACCAGTTTTGTCAGCTCAGGTAAAATCACAAAATCATTTTTGGTGAGTGAATATCTCTTTGTTTTGATACGTTAATGCACAATCTTTATCTCCATGCATCGTCAGCCACTGTAGAGCTGTTCTTTTTGCCCCGCTCGCTCACTCGTTCTCTAACTGTCACACAAACACAGAAGCCAAAGTTTTTACCACCCTCCGCAGGCGGGTAGTTTTCAGCATAAACTTGGTGGATACTGCTTTTGCTATGCATGCCATGTTCAGGCCACACACTCTCAGGAGGTAGACAGACGTCAGTTTGGCCCTGCTCTGTAAGGACATACTGTGTGCTTGTGCCCCCTCCCTACTCAGCTCCAAAAGTAAATCATTTTAAAGTAATATTTCCACCAAGTTTGGTGAAAATCCGTCCATGCATTGTTGATTTGTCTTGTACACACACACAGTCAGATGTGAAAAAAACCCGGCTATGCCGGTGTGCAGGGTTACTCTGTAAGTTGGGAACATTGTTCCCTTAAACTTTTTCCACTTGTCTGTACTTACGTGTTACCGTTTGGGTGGTAGGGCAGGGTAGTGTTAAATGTCATTCTTCTGTCTGTCTGGGCCGCCTCGGGTCATTACGACATCACAACGGCGGACAAGAGTGGAGTAAAACTGACAAATGAACCTGTCTATCTACACGCACTGACACACACACACACACACACACACACACACACACACACACACACACACACACACACACACACAGATGGCGGAACAGTCTCATACGTCAGCGACCTGATGGAGATCTGGTGCTGGCTAACCAGCTGGAAAAGTGACCCCATGCTTAATGGAGTGGCCGAGGGAACGAGAGGATGAGAGGGAGAGAAGAAGAAGATGAGTGAGCAAAAGTTACAGGAGCCGAGGAGGGGTTGGAGGGTGTGTGTGTGTGTGTGTGTGTGTGTGTGTGTGTGTGTGTGTGTGTGTGTGTGTGTGTGTGTGTGTGTGTGTGTGTGTGTGTGTGTGTGTGTGTGTGAGAAAGAGAGAGAGAGAGAGAGAGAGAGAGGAGGGAGGGAAGTAGCCTCAGTGGGATATTTAGAAGTCTGAAGGAAGAGGAAACAGAAGTGATCAGATGATAAAGCTAAACCACCTTTATTTAGAGGTATAACTGCAAGTGGTTACATTTGAATGGTGGAGGGTGGTGGCCCAGGATAGCTCAATAAGTTTGACCGAAAGACTTATTTTTCCCGGAGTTTCCAATCATATTATTACTCAAAGTCGTAATGCCCCCGACTTTATGAATGACATCAAACTTGTGAACAGAATTATCTTTATAAAACAATTTCAACGCGGCCTATGGGTTACTGTTTTTACAATACACTAAACTACCAAAATTAATCACCATCTTTGTCTCTATAATTCTTTTAGTGTGTGACCAGCACAACGAGAGGACGGAGGGCAAGATGGAGAAAAGAGGAATCTGTAAGTCTTCATTTCTTACCTTACTAAATAGGAGATTATCTTCCAAGAGCTGAGTGTGGCATCAAGTCTTCTGGTCTTGCTGGACGGAAGGAGGTGTGGCTGGGGAGAGGAAAGTAAGAAAGAAATGATATTTATATGTGTGTCTGTGTGTGTGTGTGTGTGTGTGTGTGTATGTATACAGGTAAGGGAAGGACACAGTGAGCAAAGTAAAGAAGGGAAGGTGAAACGTTTGGCTTGTCAGTACTCAGCTTGCCATCAGCTCATTTAACCTTGGACACAGAAAATACAAACACACACACACGCACGCACGCGCGCACACACACACATGCACATGCATATACAGCCTGAGACGGACAGCTCTTCGGTCATGTAGCAAAGTACTGGTACTTACCCAACAAGATATGATTAAAGCAGAGAGGATGAACAGTGGAAGTAGTTCCAAATATTGGAAAACATCTATTTTCCTAGAATCCCTGCAGCGCGGTCCCAGGTGTTTACCTCTGTGCAGAAGGTCAGACTGTTCGATGAGTTATTCTGCCATGTGGTAGATGGTATCGACAGCAGGGGAGAAAAATTCTCTCCATATGGGTAGTGACGATGTTTCCCCGGGGGCCCTGAGGTTGGAGGTGAGCCAAGCTTTGTCGCCTATGGAGTGGGTGCGTGTGCAGAAAGTTGTGACAATATTCTGAGCTTCTAAAGTGATTTTTTGCTGGGGATTAGTTGTAAATCAACCTCTGGAAACCTGTAAAATAAATGTGCATGATAACTCCAAATTGGTTCATGTGTAGAAAAGATCTGCATTTGTTAAAGAAAGAGCTGAACAAAATCTGTGAACAAATAGTATCAAGGTTAAACGAAGACAGTGAAAACGGTGCTTTGGTGAACAACTGGTGAGAGTCACAAAGGAAGGAACTGCACATATCGCCTGGGCCCTCAACATGTAACAGCACTTGTTTTTGTTGAACAAATATGGATCTGTGGAATAATATGATACTTTATTGGTGAGTCGGTCTTCTTTTTCTTTCTTTTTTTACATTTTTGCGTTTTTGGTTGTTTGTGATTATACTGGCTACTGTGATGGTGGTATCTTGAATTCCTTAGTATTGTTATATTCCTGTGAATCATAGCTTTTAACAAGATATAAAGTTAGTATGAATTCAAACGCTCATGCTTCTATAAATAGACAGACTCTCATAAAGTCCTAGCTTGTCCAACCAGCAGTAGAGTGGAGTCTGAACAGGTTGTTAAAGGTACTTCAACAGGTAAAAAGGGCTGGGTGGGTTATGATCTGTCAAATTTAACCATCGAGAGTGAAATCAAGTCACTTTTTTTGTCAGAAACAATCTTTCAGTCACAAGGTGTAGGAGCTGTAATCACTTTTTGGCAGGTGAAAAGTCACCTGTGGGTTGTGCAGCCCCTTTAAAGGTGTTTCAACAGGTAAAAAGTGCAGGAGGGGTTATGATCTGTCAAATATAACCATCGAGAGTGAAATCAAGTCATTTTGAGGGAGGAACGATCTTCCAGTCACACGGTAGGAGCTGTAATCACTTTTTGACTGGTGGAATGTTGGCTTCTATGGGCATGAGGGAACTCTCAAAGTTCAAGAACGATTATTTTACCCCATCCTATACCACCTGTGTTTGATTGGGCAATGACAATCCAATCATAAAGCAGAATACAGTCCGACAGCTGTGGTCCTGTTACCTTCATCTCAGCTACAGGTCCTAAAAAGGGGTAGAAGATTTTTAAGAGGGGGCGACAGAGCTTTTTTTAGTGTAATTGTTGATTCTGTAGAAAACCGTGGTAAACATTGAATGTTTAACGTGTAAGTTTAGTGGCCACAGATCTGGTATAATAATCTGGCGACGTGTCCCAGCGAGGTCCATGCCTTTCATACAGTCAGGTGACGACGATGAGCTGCTGATGACTGGCACAAACACACACACACACACACACACACACACACACACAAAGACAGATATACACAGAAAACACAGACACGGGACAAGGGGTGGAGGTGCTGGGATCCCCTGCGTCACAGCAAACACAAATACAGTAGACATAATTCTGCTTCAATTTTGAACTGCACACAAAGTGGTGCATTTTGAGAGGCCCAAGGTACCAACAGAAAACAATGCACAGTGATCCACAGGGAAATCTTTCTGATTTGTCCCAACGGACACAGGTAATACAGTATTCCCTCTGAAATGCAGCCACCTGGGTATTGTGTGTGCCAGGATCAACAGCGATTTGTCTAAATTCAGCATCTGCGACACTATTATTCACGAGGAGGTCTGCCAACCTAGAAACACATTTTGGCATCTGTTTGCCAGGCAAATACACAAAAACCTCGCCCGGCACACACCCACTTTCTGCTACACAAGTGATTTGGCTTGGTACATTCAATCACATGCATGATCGACAGCCACTAGCTAATGTATAAACATTACTTTCTCCATGGCCCAATGGCAGATCGTCCCCAAGCCCTGCAGGAGCACTGATTGGTACATTTAGTGCATGAAACACGGGGCCTCAGTGCGCCTCACCACATCTGAAATCGAACAGGCACTGGGGATTCATGATAAACAGCTGGGAGGAAAGAGAGTCTAGTATCTGATACGGAGATGATGTGAAGAGACAGAGGAGAGGATTGACAGCAAGAAAAGTGGTGTTTCTCACAGGTTGAAAAGAAAAAAAAAAGAAACATTTAGAGCAAGAATGAAAGGTACAGAGAGATAAATAGAGAGTTTAATGGATGTTGAAGCAAACAAAAAGACAACCGGCTCCCTGCAGAAATAAACCTTCATAAAGAGAGAGACTTTCTTTTTCTCTGTGGGAAACTAGATGGATCACATTTAATTTAATGTTCAGTGCATCTCAAACCTTTTCTCCATCGCCCCCGATTCTCTGCCTTATCTTTCTCTGCGTCCTTCCTTGTCGGTATGCTTTTTCATACGACGCACTTCCACACAGCTACTCGCACAATGAGTGATGGAAGTGGAAGGACAGGAAGGTGGAAGGCACAGGGAAAAGAAAAGTCGGGGCAGATGGGAAGGAGGGAGCCAAGAAAAAAAAAGGGAGGGCACCAGCATCATGTCTTTTTGGTGGGACAGGACAGTGAGTATAAATAGAGAGTCAGTGTGAACGCACACACACCTGATATACTATTCTCGCACACACATACCGCAGCAGGCCGAGGTTATGGGCGAGACACTGTACGTGATGGGACCTAGTTGGTGGAAACTAGGCTACAAAGAATGGAGAGTGAACGCACACTGACATGTGCAGTTGTCCAAGGCCTGACGTAGGCAGGTTGCTGTTTTGCTCCCACCACCATGTGAACATCATGTGGTCTGAAACTTCAGTTTACATTACACGACAAGGTCACCTGTTATTTATTTTCAATTCATAAACTGTGATTATTTTGGGGGGGGCGGGTAACTGACAAATATCCTTTTTTGTTAATGAGCACAGTAGTTATTCTTATACGTGGATTTCAGTTTGCTCCGCACAGGCACCACTACTCAGCCTGTCTACGCAGGTGTATTATGTCTTGTGTGGCTGTGGAGGAGCCTTGCAAAGCCGTCACTCTCTGAGATAAACACGCACATAACACACATTCACACGCACTGTCCCGAGACAATGTACCCCTAATCATGTCATTAGGGTTATTGGCTTGAGGTAAGTGCAGAGCCAGCTGATAAAGCTCTGTTGCTCTTTGACTATTAACAACAAATGTCCACACTTAGTTAGTTGACCCATCCGATTAAATATAAAAACAACAACATTAGTGCAGCTTTTATTATTATTTTGACGAAGCCTGTACTGATGAGTGGCCTGCTGTTGAGTTATTAGTCCAGCATTTGGCTGTTTCCCTCTTCATTCACTCACACACATACTCAAAGTTGTGTGTGAGTGTGTTGGGGTTTTTTTGTCAATCAGTCTGGTTGGACAGCCGACCTTGAAGAGGCCCTTTGATTTTGACCACGCCAGTATTTCTGCTCTGCTGGGGACTTGGATTGAGAGGGCTTTTTTTTGTCTCCCCCTCTGATGCACTGTAGTTCACTGCAGTGCTCCACTCCTCCTCCTGCTCCTCAAAGAAAAATGTGACACCACCTGCCATCTACTGCGCACAATGCAGAACTGCAGCCCCTGCCCTCTCCACCCCATCCTTGGCCCAGTCAACAGTTCACGTTTTTGATATGAAATACTTATGATGCTGTTGCATTTTTTGCCGCTTCTTGCTGCTGTACTCTCATAATGAGGTCTGAATGGAAACTTTCTGACATCTTGCTTTTATAAACATATACAGCAAAACCAAACACCCCTTCTTGACAATTCGTACTAGTGCACGCGCGATGTCACTCGAGTTCTTATATTGATTTTTACCCAATTCACCCAATTTGCTATTGATACCACAAATGTTTTCAAGTGAGGTGAACGAACTCGAGGAACTTGTTTGGACAAGAGCAAGAGTGATTTGCAGACGTGCCACGCTGGAGGCCCACAGAGCCGCTGTCCACGGAGGATCACTGTAGTTAATGGCCACCAGCGAGAGTTTGACTCCTGGTGAATGCATGTCCTCTGTTATTTTCTGACACGCCATTGTCCACAGCAGGGCTATTGAACCTCCATGAGCCCTCATGAATAGTAATGAATATTATGGTACAATATTAATCTCTCTGCACAGATAGGGCAGGGCGACACAGCTGGACACCTAACATCCATCCATGCAACTGATAGGAGGCGCAGTGTCTTGCTCGAGGACACTTCAGCAGCGCAGATGTTTGCTCTCACAGGGCTCGACTTGAACCGAAAAAAAAACCCATTGGGTGTAAACATTCCACCCTGCTGCCTGATGAAGAGGAGGCGATAGCTGCCCGCAGGCATAGAGGGAAGATACAGCTGCTCAGTTTGAGATTCAGTCGGTTTCAAAGGTTGAAGTGTGCAATATTCTGCCAAACTCCTTCTTCTCTCAGACACGTCCGTCCTTTTTTCTAATTCATGAGCCCACTGGTGGATTAGTGCAATTGAAATTTCAACTATTACTGCTGGGGGTCAGGTAATGTAATTTTTATGGACATAATTCATTTTTTTTTGTCCATATGGGACAGAAAGTGAAATTATAGCTGGTCCTTGTAGGAATAAGTATTTTGTGACAAATGACCTGTGAACTTCAGAATGGAAATGGACTGATACAAATCACAGAGGCGTCCAAAGGAATCCAAAATGACTGCATGTGCAGGCTCTAAGGAAGATGATCTTAAGAAGTTGTGCACAACATCTTTCTACTCTGGTTAGCGGTTCGATCCCCAGCTCTTCCAGTCGGCATGTCAGTGTATCCTTGGGCAAGATACTGAACCGCAAGTTGTCCCAGATGGATGTACCATCAGTGAATAGGTGTGTGGCATGTGGTTTAAAGCACATGTAGTGGTTGATTACACTAGAAAACTAGAGTAGACTAGAATATACTGTAAGTACAGCACATTTTCCAACAAGTCCACCAAATCATACGACGAACTATGTTGTTGGTGCTCTAATGCGACCAAATCGACCGCTTCCTAAATCAGCATCTCTATCGGTGACAGGAGGGACGCCACAAATACTTTTCGCCTCAGAGCATTGTGGGGGTTTTATTTAATTTACCAACGCATGGTTGGTGAGCTTGTAAAGGTAAGGGTTATGGTTAGGGTTTATGGTTATGGTAACATGACAGAAAATTGGCACGATTACTTTAAAGAATATGAGCAAATCCATTGAAAAACACAAACTTGACGGAATTACCAGGTGTACGGTTCGTCTAACGCTGACCTCTAGCGACTGTGAACAAAAACGACCGCTAGAGGTCTGCGGCCTTCTAAATGACCACATGCGTAAAATGACCTGTGTGGTCGTTTTTTGTGGAGGACAGTCACCTACTTTCCATTTACAGATGTGATGTGTCAGTCATCTCCAAAAAGCAACACAACCGCCCAAGGGGGAGAACTGTCATATTGTAATAGCACATTTAAGAAAATAAGTATGTGTTGCGGGGGAACTGTAACAATAAGCATTGCCTTTGGGGCAGTGGAGGCGACTCTAGCTTCATATTTTGGTGAAAGTGGGAGTGGGAGGAGGCTGGCTCTGGGACAGCAGAAAACATTGTTGAGCCCTCTGGGGATGTTGTGAGTCTGATTAAATGAATCATCTGTGATGGATGGATAACCGCTGTGTCATACTAGAGCACACACAAACGTAACCATGCAACATTCAGATTATGTAGAGGATAAATAAGGAGCTGCCTGTCAGATAGATTTAATGTACTTGCTCTTTTGACCTCTGGACAGGACTCACACGGGGAGATTATGAAATTGAAAAACATAATTGTTTACAGTGGGGGGAAAAATGATCATTATTTGAGCGTTGAGCTTTGAGTTTCCAGCGGTTTTCCTACCAAGTCGTTATATTAGTTCAGCGGAGAGATGTTGTGACACTGAACCAGTCCGTGCACCCACTGAAACCACGTCCAATAGGTTTGCGTTTCTATTTTCTCCACTACAGAAGTAATACTAAACTGGGCTGTGCAAAATGGAGATAAAACACACTGTACTTCCCTTGGTGACGTAACAGTACACTTAAGCAATATAAAAAAAACCCCATCAAAATCAGCCAAATTTGGGAGGTCAAATGGAAAAGTTTTAGAGTCATTCTTGCTTCCCCTCATTTCTTTTTGCATTTTATTCCACATTTATATTTCAGGCTCTTATCCGGTGAGATTTACACAAGTGCGCGAAGAAAAAAAGCCTGACTTTGTACCTCACTGACATTACACGAACAAGTAATGTAAAAGTAAAACCTGCTGTTTTCTAATGTGTTTGTACCCCTTGTGTCCGTAAGAGGTTAATAATGTGGCGTTACTATCTGCAGTTGCACAATCTACTACTGCAGCCAAATTTAAAAATGACGAGCTGGGATTTATCAGATTGAATCCATTAATCTAAAGGCATTAATAATAGGTAGAAATGTAAAATATATAAAATTTAAAACCCTGTCTATTATACTATAACACTTTCTCTCATATAGGACACTGCATTTAGGCACTAGCAGCAAAGGCCTGATTTTCAGCCGGACTATAGTTTGCCTGGGAGGGATGAGCAGCGATGACCCAGAAGGCTCTGCCTCAGGATCTGCCTGAGCTGTGACTTGACATGAAGGCAAAGAGCACAGTGACCGGACAAAACAGGAAGCAAAGGGAGACTGCATAGAAAGGTCTGGACACCAGAAGACAGAAAGGGAAACGGGTGTTCAATTTTCAATTTTCAAAATTGCACTTCTGACCGTAATGAGTCCTGTGGAGCTGTGGCTGATATCCAAATCGATATTTCAGTTTAAAGGTTTGTTTCCGGGGAAATATTGTTAAAAGGAGTTCGTCCCGGGCGTCCAGGGACTGGTCTGTAAATGAGTTTGCTGTTTGCTCGATCAGCTTTCATCACATCTGACATTCATCTCATCGTCTGTCCGTCTGACTGTCTCGGGCCATTCGGTGTCAACGCTGTGTCACACTGAGGCTGAGAGAAAGAGACGAGGGAGTGAGAGACTCATACAAATAGAGAACGACAAGGAGCCCAATTAGGACGTGGGGGGATTTCAAAATTAAGTTCATGTGCATAAATTTAATCACAATTCAATATCCCATAGCGTATTCACTAAACAGTCAAATTTGAACTAGTGTTTTATTTATTGATTAATTTTATTTTGTATAATTTTTAGAAAAGAAAGAACATGATGGAGAATCTGGGCCAGTTGGTTTTGGATGACTTCAATTGACCATCATGTGAAAATGACATTTTATCATTTTATGTACGCATGAGTCATTATATCTGAATCAGTGCTTATTGTCGCGTGTGTGATATTGAAAATGTGTTGGTGTGTGCGTGTGCATTTCTCTGTATGTATCTGTGTCATAGATTATCCTACTTATATGCACATGAGTTGAGGATGTAGACACACAGAGAGACCAAAAGGACCACCGGGTCAGATTCACTGAAGACGACAGGAACAATCATTTTGTCCAAGACGAATATACAGTTACTTGTACATAGTTTTTTTAAGTATTGGCACAAAGCAGGCCAAAGTAATTTTTTAATCACAGAAATATTAAACTCATTCAATGGGAAGCCATGTCGAGATTCGTCCATTGATCCCACAATTCCATCAGCACAGGAGCCTTGAAGTGTGGGGAGTACCAGTCCATCAACAAAGCTTGATTTCTCACCACATTCCCACCTACCAACACTGTGTACCATGGTTTTTAGTCAACTCAGATTAGCAGTTGCAAAGAATACCAATGAAAATCTTGATTCACAGCAAGAAAAAAAAAACATCAAACCAACTCCTGCAGCATAATTCAACCTGTTTTATACATCCAATAAATTACTAATGTGCTTCCGAGCTATGAGCAGGCAGTAGGGGCGTCAAGAGTGTATCTAAAAGACCAAAACACAGAATGGCACAAACAATCCTAAACCAGTCTGATAGACATTTTATGGGTTCTTACCTGGCCCGTGCCCCGCCCCTCCACCTTATCATGTGGAATATTTGCATCAGTACATGTTAGCATGGAAATTTGGTTTATTGGTGATTACTAAAGTCAACTGCAATGTTTAGGAATCCCGAAATAGGAAGATAAAGGCTTTCACAGCAAGCGTCCACACTCCCACACCTCTTTGTCTGTCCATTTTCATTTCTTTGCACCTCCGTTTGAGCAATTAGAAAATTGCACAGGAGTAAGGATGAGAGTCGAGTCTCGTCCTACTTATTCCCAGAGGTCAAACTTAGTGGAGTAAAAGAGAGAGAGAGAGAGAGAGTTTGTATGTGAGGTAAACATGTGCCCTCCTTTTAGAGCCGCAGTCAAAAATTGCTGGCCTGGCTGTTTTTGGAAATGGAGGAGAGAGTTAGGATGCGCAGAACGAGCAGGATTAAATACAACAATTTCAAACCGACTCCTGCAGGGGTTGGTCAACTATGACCACCTCCTCCGCCCTGCCCTCATTCTTTACTTCCTCTGTCTGACTTTCTGTCTGCATCCGTCCAAAAGTTTTTATCCCTCCTGGACTAATAAGTAAGTGTGGGGGTTGACATTAGCCCGATGTTAAAGTAAAGCTGACTGCGTTCGAGCTAATCAGGTTCCGACACGATCCCCAACAAGGCCACCGCAGCGGCAGAAACAAGTAATTAGAGATGGGAATAATAATTGTTCGCATGTACGCAATATGGATACAATGAGATGAAATACACGCGGACAAACGCGCATGCAACCTGAGCACAAGCGATTACTCTCGGAGGACAAAAAGAGCTAGTCCATGCAGAGCAGGGAGTTGTTACCAGAAACACTTATTTGAACAAAGAGGAAGGAGCGGGCGGGTGGGGGGGGGTTGTGAATGCAATAACAATAATGGCGAGCAGAATATTAACAGGGTGTGGAGGCGGTCTCAAGGGCATATGCTAATTCAATCCAAAATGCAACTGTATGTGGCAGGACGTGTTCTGTGTGTGTGCCTGTGTGTTCACAGTCAAGCCCCCTTAGAGACGTAGCTAGGCATGATGCATATTACGGCGCGTGCTGGGTCGGGGGCTAATGAATCACCTTGAGAACAGTTTGTGGGCAATTTCATTTTACAGTCTGTTGACTTTTCACAAAAGTCCACTGAAATATAAAGCGCACCGAAGCACAAAGTGCGTATTAAAGCGTTCATAAACAGGTCCACATAAACAGGTCCAAAAGTCTGCAAAGAAATACCACTACGTGTGTCCTACCTGGTCAAAAATGTACCTTAAATTATGATTTCGTTTTTTTTGTTAAACTTACACTTACCAGAACCCAACCTTAACAAAAGGCTGCTGTGTGATGCTGTTTACCATTAATATGAATAATGTATTTTGGGCAAATTTGAAATAATTTTTGTGTGTGAGAATGTCTATGTGTGTGTGTCATCAGTAGACAATAATGGGACACTTCCCTCCCTTTTCCTATCTAAGGGAATGAGACTGGGAACACTTTTTGATTGGTGGATTAAACTTTTATAAGCCTTCTCACGGTAGCCTCAACGCAGCAGCTTGATGATCAATAAATATTGATAGAGGGCTCATCAATGATTTATTAAGGCCTTGAGAAGAGACAGACAACAAAAAAAACCCTCAAAAGGTTAAGAAAGAAGTGCCATCATATGCTGTTTCAATACTTTTAATGGGGCGAATATTTTCAGGGCTACTGTTTTAGGATATTTTCTGTTGAGATACATTTCATATTTCATTCATAATAATATCACCATTTGATGCATTTCTTCCTGTCATTTTAAATGGTCAAACTCATGTACTTGCAGCACCTCATTGCTTTATAAAATGTGATTTTATGCATAGCACAAGCTATATTTTGCTTAAACTAAGATAAATCTCTTTTTACATTTAGGGCATATGTTGCCAGCGTGGTAGTGTTTGCTTCTTTTTTTAATTATAAATTGTAAATATTCGTCAGTAGAAGAAGCTTTTGAATCTAAATGCTTGGAAAACGTTTGTCTTCACGGAAAGTTGAACATTAGGTTTTGATTCCTTTCAACAAGGTGTGCAAGACAGCCAAAACATAGGGGCCCTAAAATCAGTTCTTGAAGAACCCCAAAAATTATTTTCGTGTTTTGAGTAGTAATCATCTGTTGAGATAAGGAACTCTCTGCTGACGAAAAAGAAGGTAAACCATTTTTTTGATGTATTTTTTTCATGTATTTCCATGACACTTAGTGAAAGGATGAACATGGGAAGAAAGAAAGAAACCCATTAAATATTGGCAGAGATGTGGACAAATGTAGGGGCTTATGTAGGATTCTTCTACAACTTTCATTATCATTTTGCATTTTTTTTTAAAACCCAGGGAACAATATGTGGATCTTGATGAAAAAAAAAACCTCAGGCATATTAAGGGGAATGATAACTATGAGTGTGTGCAGTTTGTGCGGCAGAGAGTGACTGAAATGATATACGGTACTCAATTAAGGGGTCACAAATGACGTGGCGATTTTAGCAATATAGATAAGTTACCTGGACATTTCATTACATTCAACCTTGTTGGCTTGTCACCAACAGCAACAGCCAACACGCCGACATGTGTGGCCCACTAGGCCCCTCCTCACTTCTGTCATAGGTTGAGTGCCACTCGTGTGGCTACTGTACAGCATTAAAAGTCCTCTGCAGAGGATTGTCATCGTAAACCCCAGACCCTTGTTTTGTGTTGTGGCCCGGTGCTGTGGCAGTGTGGGGATATTAGTTTACATCTGGGGAAACAAATTTATCATCCTGGTGCTGTCAGCAGTATGTCACTGTCCTAACACCCGTAAGCCTGCAGCCACCACGGGGATTTGACAGATTTGTGTGTGTGTGTGTGTGTGTGAGAGAGACTCGGGAAGAAAGATGACTCTGCCCAAGGCAGCCTCACCTTAAGTGACCGCGTATCAAAGTGATGAAGTGACTCACGAGATTGATGCTGCCCAGTGACCATGGGAACGTGAACCTGTGTCTCCTTATGCTCACATCACTGTGTGCATTCACAGTTATCTGTCTATAATGAGATGTACAGCATCTGTTTAATGGGAAGCCACTGAGGGCTGCCAATTCTGCTGGGTCACTGGCTGAAAGACGGACACCACCTTTTCTCTCAAAAGACAGAAAAGAACAAACACAGCGACAAGCAGCTGGATTTCACTCATTCACTCATTACCACCTCCTGCATAATAGACGCTCAATAGTTAACTCTGTAATAAACAGAAGTTGATACTATGAATTCTTGTCATTATGCATTACCATGAAAGTTGAATTTTGGCGTTTATAAAATATGAATGCATTGCATTCTTTTGGGACTTCTGGAGTAGTGTGCACCAAACCATGGACACTACTCGGTTGTTGCATTGTGAGAATGATCAAGCGCACTATAGTACAGAGGAGTGTTTGGCATGAGAACACAAAATGAGAGGAGGAAGAATTTGTTTTGCATTTTTAGAGTTGAGTCAAAAGGTTGAAAATAAAGTCAAACTTAATCCCAGTCAGTGAATCACAGTTTTGTATTTTGAGAACGAAGTTTAAATGGCGAGTTAAAGTTAAAATATTCAGAGTAAATCCAACTCTTTTGTTCCGTCAAATCCAGTTAGAAGAGCGACTGAAGGCAGTGCGAGCTGCCAGTGTTCCGTCTTTCCAACTTTCAACAGACAGTTTTCGGCCGCAATCTCCTCAAAGGCCTAACACTACTGTGTTTATGTGCCAAAAGAGAATTTCCTTCTTACTGAAAGTGATTCTGGAGAGCAATTTCACCAAATCACCTATACAAGGCACTGACGTTAGCGGTTTGATGTATTCTTCGAAAATCATTCTAGAAATTTCAAGTCCATTCTCGATATGCAAAGTAAAAAAAAAAAAAAATTCCCACATGCCTGAACCCAATACTCTTCCATAAAATGACAGCTTCCATTTCTGGACTGTAAATATACTGCACTATAAAGTACAGTAAGTAGGGAGTGAATCTGGAGATACAGCCCTTGTCACTACACTTGTCACTCCCACGGGTCTGCTGGGGCACCTGCACGGCGGGGGAAGCAAGAGCCTGTCAAGCGTTACATGGCTGACCAGCACCATCTGTCATGTAATAAAACTGGATATAATTTGATTAGATTTAGGTCAGCAGATCAGTCCATAGGACAGTGACAGCTCCTGGAGACAAGTGTCGGCAACTTGCTTCTGTTGCCCTTGTTGAATAAGGGCGGAGCCATTTTCAATTTGAGACGCACTGATTAGTCTGATACCTCATGTTTCACCGGGTTGACAGGAGGCGGAAGTGACGTGTAGAGCAGCGATTCTCCGCCTGATGACGCCACGAGGGTTTACTTGGTCAGTCCGAGGCGCTGTAAGACACTTAGAAGGGAATTAGATGGAGCACACACGCTCACTTTGTTTCCCTTAGATAGTGCACTCTTTTCTTCAGACTATAATATCAATCTCAACTGAATCTGCCGTGAAAATGAATTTCATGGTTGTCGCCTGCCCACACCAATGACAATTTCAGCTTTTCTTTTCTTTTCTTTTTTTCCAACATCAAACTTGAGTACAGCTTCCATACAGCGTGCATGATTTGTACCATCTCGGAGAGTGATGACTGTGAACTCTTATCTCTTTATAAACTGATCTGACACAGAAAGGCAGACCCGTCGAGATGAGAGCGCCTCCACGGTGTCTCAGCTCAGCTGTACACCAGCAGCACCTTTTAAATCAGATGTAGAATTTGCAGTTGTGAATCGTGTCTGCGTGTGTGTGTGTGTGTGTGTGTGTGTGTGTGTGTGTGTGTGTGTGTGTGTGTGTCTGTGTCCATTTACTCCATGTCTCCCTCTGCCCGAGGTAAAAGAGATGGAATGACAGTTTGGTTTGAAAATGAAATCAGTTTACTGTAGCTGTCGACAGTTGAGCTTATTCTGCATAATGGTCCAGAATAGTTCACTGTGAGTAATTTCGGCAGGGAGAGAGAGCGTGGCAGGTCGACTCAATACGCACTCAGTCTACGGTGCAGTGACACATCCTGCACAGTGGAAATAGGGAGTTAATGAAACCCCTTGCGCAGCAACTGAAGAGGGGTGATTCACACATTGCTGCTAAATGTAATTGTAGGGAAGAGTAAGATAAAATATCAGATTTTGACTAAGGCCGCTAATTGGCGTATTACACTTGACATGTTATTAACACCCACAATCTCCTTCTTTCTGTCTGCCTGTCTGAACTTTCTCGCTCTCCCTCAGGTTTTTTTTTTTCATCAACCCTGCCCTTTTTCTCTTGTTCCCTACACCTGCCGTTAATCCATTCAAATGACAAATTGAATTGAGCCAAAAACTGCACATCGATTACGCTCAGCCTCTCGTAAGGTTACACAAACATGCATTAAATGCAGATTGACTATTTTTTTAGATGGCAATAAGAAAGCAATTCATGTATTGAGAGAGAGGAAAAAATGTGCCATTCATTTAGTTTGGGTCATTGTGTGATGGATAGATTGACAGAAAGAGCGCTGACCCTAACGGTCAAAGGGATAGACTGAGGAAAACAAGAAACCAGCCGCTCTGTCTGTCATTCTGGCTTTGTCCCACTATTTCCACCCCATGGTTGGCATGGTGATTAATAGAAACCTAAGTCCATAGTGGGGTAAAAAAGTAAAAACAAACACACATACACACACACACACACACACACACACACACGCGCACACACACAAAACCGACAGGGCTTTTCAGAGGTGACCTGAACATGGGTCTGGCCCTATCTCTTCTGAGATAAGCCTCAGAGGCTCGCGTCATTAATCGAGCACTGACGGCAGCCACACTGAGGCATCAGTGTCACAGGAGCTCTGCAACATTTGCAGCAGGACTCCATGGTCAGACCACAGTCTGCACACACTGACAATGACCCAACCGAGATCAGAGGTCAAATTTCTCAATCATCAGCTTTCCCAACTTTGTCGTCTGCTTATGGGGTCTAGACCTGACACTTACCAAAACCTTCATTTCTTTAGGGTTTCAGGTACAAGTATTTTATCAGGGCCATGATGGTTTCCTTTCTCTCCAAACCAATAGAGAATAGCTTTTCCATTTAATCGGTTTAGGTTCTGTGCAAAAATCCACAGGAGCTGCACCTAGGTCTTGTGGTGGTAGGGAAACTTCAGTATAATGAGAAAAAACTTCAAAAAACATACATCTGGAACCTCTGCCAAAAAAGACAAAATCTGCAGCATAATCCACTTCTCCCTATTGATCTCTATATAAAATAAATAAATAAATACATTTTATTTATAGTGCCCTTTTCATCAAAAGATCTCAAAGGGCTACAGGTTAAAAGCAGTTTTGTTAAAAATAAAAAATAATTTCAAAAACATCTAAGAAGGGGGAAACCAAAAGTTCTCCTAAAAAGAAATGTCTTACGACCTTTTTTTTAAAAAAAGTCAGTGGATTGTGGTGCCCTCATTCCGCAGGCGTGGGGCAGCAGCACAGAAGGCCCCATCTCCCATGGTCCTCAGTCTGGTTCTGGGTAAGTGTAGGAGGTTTGAGTGAGTGGAGCGGAGGGAACGTGTTGTGTTTGGTGGTTTTAGAAGCTCTTTGAGGTAGAGGGGGGCATGTCCATGGATACATTGGTGTGTGAGGAGGGAAACCTTATACTCAATCCTGGTGGAAACGGGAAGCCAGTGGAGTGAGTGGAGGATGGGGGTAATGTGCTCATGTTTGCGCACTCTCATCAGGATCCTAGCTGCAGAGTTCTGGGTGTATTGGAGCCTCTGCAGGCTCTTGCTAGGGATATGTTCAAAATGTTCCCAACAACAAACACATATATAAATGATTCACCGCTGTAGGCTACCTTCGAACAATGAAGGAGTAGTGTATTGACAGTGTAGATGCTGTAGGTGTGAACAGGCAGATCAACGGCTGAGAAGGGAAATATGCTCTGAGTGTATGTTTGTGGACATTTGACCCTTTCATTCCCACGATAGCCGGGGCCATCGTAATCAATTGTATCAACTGCTGTGGATTTCATAAGCTGACAACAGTCGCTGTCCTCCATGAATAAGGGGCCGCAAAATGTTCACCCTGCAACCCTGAGGGGGTGAAATATTAGTTCATCACAAAGTAGATTTCCAAGTATTCCTTTAAGGAGCGCGTGTGTGCGTGCGTGCGTGCGTGCGTGTGCATGTGCATGTATGGAAGGTGCAGCACTGCGTGGAGAGAATGTCAGAATAGAAGATGATAAATCTCGATTCATTCAAGGTTAATCTCTACGAGGCATAGGATCCCATAAATCTCCACCATAATGAGCCATCAGCTGCCACGCTCCACAGACAGGAGCTGGGGCGTAGATTCACTGTCAGAGTGCGAAAGTGTGTGTCTGTTTAAATTGTTGCATTTCTGCACATGCATGGACAGAAGGATGCAATGAGGATCACGCAGAAACTGCTCGATCAGACACGATTAGCTGGGACACAGACGCAGAGGAAGCTAATTGAAAAAATGCGGGTAAATACCACTTCATCCTCATGCGAGACACATTGGATGACAGAGGGAACACAGAAGATTATAAGAAAAAATAGACGGCTTGGGGCACGTGTAATAGGAGAAGGAACGATTAGAAAAAATCAGATGTGGGCAAAAAGATAATGTTTTTAAAAAGACAGTAGAAGAGGGGAAAAAAGAGTGGGTACATGGTTCTCTGAAAGAAGAGGAAGAGGCGGAAACTCTAATTAAGGATGAGAGACTCTCTCTCTGTCTCTCTCCTTTCTTTTGTATGCCTCAGCAACTTTTACAGCACTTTTTTTTTCTCATTTACTGCAGTGGCAAGCACATTCCCCCACTCTCTGTTCAATGCCTGCAGCATGGGAAAGTATTGTACAGCCTCCTCTCAGGGCACACACACACACACACACACACACACACACACACATAACCCATTCACTTGCCTTCGTACCCTCTGCATTTTGGGGCATGAATAAACATGCACATTGCTTGATCATGTGCTAACACAGGAATGCACACACGTACACACAAATATTGCGCCGGGAAGAGCCGTGCTGCGCAACAGCAGGGGGTGTAGGACTTAAAGATGACGTGCTTCCCTCTCTGATCTCTGCTAATGTGTTTGTTTTTGGAGAGTGATAAAGAAAAAAAGGGAGAAGCACAGGGACGAGGGAGGAAGTGAAGTGGATGAGAGAGGAGAGTGGACCCAGTGAGGATTGTGGAGAGAAAGAGGGAAAGGGAACAGGAGAAATCCGGGGAAGGTGAGGTGGGAGAGGAAGGATGGGGGTGACAAGTTGCTGGGAAAAGAGGAGGGAAGAGGGAGGAAGGATATGTCGCAGGACGGAAGGAAGGGAGGGAGGGAGTCAGGCAAGGTTAGGAGATGAGATGAGATGCATTTGATGTCTTAGCTGGGAGACTATTAGCATTCACACCCTGATGCCTCCCCCCTCATTCTCCCATCGCTCCTGTTATCTTGCTGATCACTTTCTATCTTAGACTTTAGGGTGAAAGATTCTCTCTCTCATACACACTCATTCACACACACACACACACACACACACACACACACACACACAAACACAGTAAAACTTTACATTATTTTCTAAATAGATTTTCTTCGTGTCATTAATAGTAAGTTCTCAAGTTATAAGAAAATGGCCCTCGCAATTGACCCCTTTCTCCGATTTCAATTCTTTTGAGAATATTTGTCCAAACATGAATCTCCCCCAAAAAATACACTGATGAGCTATGGTGTAGTGCTGTATGCTGTTCTTTAACATCCATTATTAAATTTTCTGTTTTCCACCAAGACAAGATCTTTCATCGCACCTAGGCGTGGTACCTCTGTAGAGCTAATGCCGCATGCCCAGTCAGTGAAATGAGAAGATAGACAAAGTGAACGTTCAGAATGCCAATGCGCTGCTCCCCTGTGGTTAGAGCACTACATCTGCTTATTCATGCAATTACCCAGTCGGCCAATCATGTGGCAACAGCGCAACGCTTAAGTCATGCAGATACATGTCAGGCGCCTCAGTTAATGTTCACATCAGACATCAGAAAGGGGGGAAAACACATGACCTCGATGACTTTGACCGTGGCTTTATTGTTGGCACCAGATGGGCCGGTTTGAGCGTTTCTGAAACTGCTGATCTCCTGGGACTTTCATGCACAACAGCTTCTAAAGTTTGATCGTAATGATGCGAAAAAAAGAAGACGAAAAACAGCGGTTTTGTGGACAGAAACACCTTGTCGTTGAGCAAGGTCAGAGAAGAATGATCACACATGGTTGGAGCTGACGGAAAAGGCCGAAGCCGATTATAGACTGAAAAGCATAGCCTGCTCACAGAAATCTAAGTTTGTCTGCAGAGGTAGAGAATTAGAGTCTTGCTTGCCTCAGCAACAAGACTCTATGAAACACAAAGTACATTTCTTCTAGTGGTTATTTCCAGCGCGACAATGCACCACATCACAAAGCAAATCCTGTCTCAAAAATGGTTTTCAGGAACATGACATTGGGATGTGGTAGAACAGGAGAGCGGCAGCATTCGTGTGACAAATCTGCAGAAATAAGGTGATGCAGTTATCACGAAATGTCTCCAAACATCTTGTGGAAACCAGGCCAGGAAGAACCGATGCCGTTTGAAGAGCAGACGAAGGCCTACACCCAGTTTTAATATGACATGTCTGTTGCAGTGCTCAGTGAGTGTGCAGGCAGATGTGTAGGCAGGTAGATGGGTCAGATTACTGCAGGAAAATGTCTTTGCAACAATCTTGTTCTTTTAATAGAAGTTTTTGACGTCTGTGAGCATTTGCTTTCTCTTTTGCTTCATGATCGATTATCTCTGCATGGATGCAGGAACACGCCACTTCATTTAATTCAAGGCATAAAGAAACCCAGACGCTGCCTATTGTGTCACCGATGGTCTCATTTATTTGTGGTAATCACACTAATGTCTCAAAATGGAAGCGGTAATGACCGATTGATGTACATCGGGCACATCTACTGTACATTCTGGTTCAATAAGAGCTCACAGACTGTCACTTTGCCAAACTGTCAACTCCGAAAAATAAATTTGAATTGGAACGTAATCCGTTCCAGCTAATGTGTATACTTTATAGCTAATCCATACATCCATTTAAACTATGATTCATTGTCAATATAGAGAGTAGAATAAGACAAGACCTTTTACAAAGTCAGACTCATCTTTTTTGGTAATTAAGCCAGCTACGGTGAGGAACCTAACATAATTCCACACTGTGGTTGATGATTATTCAATTTGCTAAGCTTTGCTTGCTAGCGTCCTCTTTCATTATTATTCAGTAGTTTAGTTTACTGATAAGTTTCTAGGGCAGGAGTATGTTAAAGCATGAGTTAAATTGAATGAAATGAATGCGCCGCTTACATGTGTCATTTTGGAGGTAATTTACAGACAAAATATTGCAGCATCATTTGGCAGATTTGTCTGTGGGATATGGTCAAATGCTCTTGTAATTCTTAAATAAGTGGGCCTTGCTTAGGGTAAAGAATGTATCTCCAAGCTCGAATACATAAATGTCTACACACCTGTCCGACATGTGCAGAAACCAAGATAGGCTGCTGTTTATGTGCGTAGAGTGGAGGGTGGATACCAAACCTCAGGCCAGGGTACATCACAAATTCAGTGCTTCAGCTTAACTGAGTCAGACTCGGGTCACGTTTGGACATGAAAACACAGAATGCCTGTCAGGCTCGGGTCAGGGTCGGATTACTACTCTCTAGAACTCGGGTCGGGGTCAGCCACACTCTAGTGTTGACACTGTTGAGGTGGCCTGTGGGTGGAATATTTTGAATCATAAGGGAGAAGAATACAACAACCAATCAATTCATTAATCTCATCAGTTTATGTCATTTTCATTACGCAGACATTTACAGCACACAGTAAAGACATACCCTATGTGGTTCAATTTTTATATATTTTTATAGCTTTGAATTTATCACTGAACGGTTTCAACTCATGAGAATGGCTCCATTTGAGTGGATTTCTCATTCAGGCTGCACGATTAATTTTAATCATCTACACATATCATGGTGTTATTCTGCTACAGTAATTTGTGAATGAAGTATCACAGCATTCACAAATAACACACACATGAACACACACACACTGCTTAAAGGGTCAGAATTTGAAGTACCTCCAAGACATGTATACAACGAATGTTAATTGACTAATCAAGTTTAATTTAGCGGAGGAGATAACGGGATTATATATTTATTTGACACAGATTTTTATTATTTGCACATTCACACTCTGATAACCTCGTGAACTGCTCATTTCACTCAGCCGTGGACAGAAAAGAGCTGAGGAAGGTTCCATATGTGCAGTGCAAAAAATGAAAAGGTTACTCATAACATTAATAGGCAAATTACTGGACAAGATTTTTGAATTTGGATGTTTTGAGCACCAACAGTTATGCCTATTAATTAGCTTTCATCAAGCACTTCTATCCGCATGGCTTTTTCTATCTCAGCCCTGCAGAAATCATCAGTAGACTCTGGTTTTTACTTGCCTGGCCTCAACTCAGTTTGTTGTTACAGTGTGTGTGAGGGAGGAGAGGGGAGGAGGATGTTAGTGCAGAAGGTTAGAGAGAAAGTGAACCTGAGAAGAAATCAATAGACCGACTGTTGACAAAACCTTCTACTCATCCTATGTCAACCACACCCTTGTGGCCTGTATTTGGCACAACAGACTTTTACACACACACACACACACACACACACACACACACACACACACACACACACACACACACACACACACAGCTCTAGGTTGGGTGCCCTTTACAATGTATCATCCAGGAGATCACAAGGGACTATTAGAGGTGAAGAGGGAACGTGTTGTAGCTCAGTGACTGCTCACTCTGTGTGTGTGTGTGTGTGTGTGTGTGTGTGTGTGTGTGTGTGTGTGTGTGTGTGTGTGTGTGTGTGTGTGTGTGTGTGTGTGTGTGTGTGTGTGTGTGTGTATGTGTGTGTGTGTGTGTGTGTGTTTGTCACTGCTCCTTCCTCTCTCCACAGTTACTGTAAAACATAAATATTGTTACAAATGCAGTTGCCCCTTTTATCATTCTTTATGTTCAGTTTTCACTGAATCACTACAGAGCGGTTGCATGAAATCTGTTTAACTATTTACACGTGGCCTGGTCCAAACCGGTTTACCTGCTGTCCTGCACATGTCTATATATTATTGAGGAGCAGCATCAAATGTTGCTTGTTACCTTTTGCATACTACAGTTTACACTAAGCCAACATACATTAAATCCTGCATGCCTTCAGAGTATTCACAGTTACACACCGACACACACACACACCACTCCCAAAACTCCACAGTCAAGCTTGAAAGTGGCTGTCTATGTGACTTCGCTACATAGTCCCATGACGGTAGAGGATGTGTGAGCAAATTGTGTGTTTATGGGCGTGGTCCCATTGTACTATATGGAAACTCATTAATCTAAGTTTGGTGCATAAGCTGAAATCATAAGTGCTATAAGTTCCCTATGGCATGGGACCCAACAATCCTGCTGTTTCAGAAAATTAATGCACACGTGTGGCCACGTTAGCATAATTAGAACTTTTGTAGTGATGGGAAAAAATGGAGAATTAAAAAAAACAAGTGAAGCTTAAGCTGTCATTATTTTGTCCAGTAAGCATGCTGCATTAATATACTATTCACAAAATGCCCATCACTCAGTAAAGACTCACCTAATTATTTTATGCAACAGCCTCTTTTGTGCAATATTTGTAACAAAATAAAAATAATCAGCATTAACCTCTCCCTGCCACCCGCGTGATTTCAGTAATAATCCTACAGGCTCTGCTATTTTTCATTGCTTTAGGGGATTTGGGCCAAAATCCTGCGTGTCTATATGTGGTTGGAGCTGCTGTAGAAATTTGGTGACCAGGATCTCACTATCTGTCAAGTAAAATAAATACTCAGGAATGTGTGTTGGTGGCATCGCTGGAGGAAGAATATGAATAGTCATGTTGAATTTCACTGACACATTGAACGGCAAGAAGAGAAGTTAGTATCCAGTGGACAGATGGGGACTGCAGATTATAAATATCACTCTACATGTTCATATTTTTACATTTTATCAATATGGGGTTTGGCATAGTAAGGAGCTGTTGCAGATCCTTAGATTAGTTAGGTAAGTTTAGGTTAAATTTGATGACATCTACAAGTAAAATAAAAGTATTGTAAGTTGTTTTAAATAACAAGGGTTAGGGTTAGGGTTTTATGAATCTAAATTAACACCACAAAAATAAGTTTGGTGCGATTCCTGTGTTGAGTGTTGTAGGCCCTAACCCGAATGAAGTTAAACGCAGCATTAAAATGAGAATATAATCATAGAAAATTCATGGAATGTCACATTGATTGTCCGCCATCTTTAGAATTCCAGGAGAAACGTGACAATATGCATGCGCAAGCGATGAACCAAAGAATGACCCAATTCTTATGGTGTTGACAGTATTGTGTTGTCGGGCAGACATACCTCCAGGTGGGCCTACAGTACATCTGCAGTGACAGCAGGACTAAATGTGCTGGAAGTTTTAAAAAAGCAGATATCAAAACATACTTAAAAGCTCATTGGGGGTTTTTTTTGGATATGGACAAATCCAAGGTATAATGGTTTTAAACAGTGACCTGACTGCCACATTTGTACTTTCTTCATGCACATTTTTTTTCTGTGCACAAAGTAGTCATTGACTTCATTTAAAATCGCTCAGTTAACCTATCCATTTTGCTTTATATGTTTTTCTGGCTATCTGCCAGATACAAAATAAAAATAAGGAATACTGAAAACACTAATTTGACGACAATGAAAAATAAAGCAGGATCCACCACAACCTGCTCAGTGTCACTCTTCACCTCAAGTCATTTGAAATGATTTTTTCTCACCGAGTCGTCCTGGAGGAGCTGAAGCACCCCCTCACAATTAGCACCTGACGTGTCACCACTTTGGTGAGGACAGCGCTGGTGTTGGTATGGTGGTAGTGTGTATGTGAGCGTGCGAGTGTGCGTGCGTACGTGGTCTTTGGTGACATTAATCTGAGATGGCATTCTTTGAAAGATCGGGGATGCTATGGAGCTCAATATGCGGCGCGAGCCAGAGTTTCGGTGACATTACTGTTGCACGGCACTTTCTGGAAGACCGCTGCTTTTTAATTAACAACATCTGCTCGAGCCTTTTATAATGAGGGGCTCTCTCAGACCTAATTACTTGGCTTCACTGTTGCACATACAGTACAGTACAGGCTGGCACACACACACACACATACACATCTCCCTACTTCAGACCAATTAGAGATTCAACATTTAGCCCCCAATCTCTATCAACTCCAACTGTCTCACTTCCTGCTCTCTAGTTCTCTCCAGTGTTTTCCTCTAATTGGTCGTCCTGGGTTCCGTCTCTGTCTCTGAAAACCCCACTATTTACACTACTGTAGTTTCTAATGTCCCGTTCTCAGCTGCCACGCCGCTTATTTACCCAGTGTGTTGCGCCGCACGCTTTCGCATTAAACAGGGTGTGACACTTGTGACTTATTTTAAACAAATTCTTTTTCATCTACAAATTCTCAAGTCGAGGCCAGTTTGTGCCTGTTGAGGGTCAGTCAATTCATAGTCGTTCATAAATGTAGCCCTCTGATATTTAAGGCTCTAACAGACTGCAGACATAGTCAGGATAGATGTGTGTCTGCTTTACAGTAGTCCTCTGTGCTTGACCTTTTTAATTCATCTCTCAAAATCATTAGAACTATATGGGTAGATGCAGAAAGAGGAAAAGAAAGATATGTTGATTCATATAAGCACCTTTTTTGTAGGGCCTTTATTCCAAATGGAAATTCAAATTGATGGAGGGCCGTAAGGTAATTGATCAACAGCCCAGTATCTCCAGGAATGTAGGGATCTTCCTCCTGGAAGACGCCTAATTAATTTTTTGTTTCAAAATGGACAGGGTGTAGTTTACCAGAGGAATTGAATCAATTCCTTCACATCTTATTGATCACGCAGGGCGGGCCTGGCTTAGGGAAACAATAACGGACTGATACTGAGCTTTAGTGGACTACTGGCCTCCACCGACCCATTCTTGAATGGTCGCTAAAATCCAAATCACATGACAGGTTACCATTATTCTACTGTACCTTTGGGAACTTTACCTTCACTCTGTGAATCTGGATCTCTCCCAGTCCCACCCTCCTCACCAACGCCCTTTTCCACTATTGATCGTCTTTCCAACAAGGCCATGCTTAAATGGTCCAGAAAGCTCAATTCTGTGGGTTGTGGTTTTAAAGACCAATAAAAAAACAAAAAGAACTCTGACACTGCATTCTGCCACGGCCTCAGGAGTGAGATGAGAAATATCCCAGTTAATCAGTAAAAGGAGGAAATGAATAAAAATAAACCCCAGAGTCCGGTCCATGTCCCCTTTAATCGAATTCACCCTAACTTCCTTTTAATCACAGCACTTTTCTCTCATGCTAAATACTGGATAGAGCCTGGAACGGGAGAGGGGCCGAGGGGGCGAGACAATCCCCAGGGGATGTTCTGTCATCAGTTAAGCTTCTTACTGGAGTGGAAAATGAACCTCTTCCTCGACACCTGACACAGGGATGGAGGGAGGACAACAGGTAGGGTCCGTCGAGCGCAGACGGTGCCTCCTCCTGCTAGTCCAAAGCACTGCAGCACCAGCTAGAAACCATGCATTTCAGCTTAGCTCTTTTTTTCCCCATTAAGTCTCTTCTACTAATATCCTGACCTGTCTCCCTCTTTCTCCATCCCACGATTTTATTTTATTTTTTAAAACTGCAAACTGAACTAGACCATTTATCTTTCTTTTTTTGATGAACCAGCATCCTTTCTGTCTGTACACATTTTGGGGGTTTTTTTTTCCCTTCCAAGAATTTTGCAAAAATGCCGTTTGCTGAGACTTCATTTACGCCTTTAAGTCTTTGCTTTACTCCATGTCAATGATGAAAGCTCTTGCAATTAGCCCTTTGTAATGGTCTTCGTTTTTTCAGTTTCTCCATCTCCCTCTCTCGCTCTCTCACTCACCACTCACACACACTGACGCACGCACCCACGCACACACACGCACACGCACACACACACACACACACACACACACACACTTGCCACCAGTGTCATCATTAGTGCTTCCTGCCACTTCAGCACTTTGCATCCTGTCTGTTTTCGAGCAGACTTGCTTGTACATTTGAATCATTCATGGGTTGAGTTTGGCAGTTTGTTGAACCACTGCAGGATTTTCCATGTAACTCTGTATGTGGACATGGTGGTAAAAAGCTTTTAATTTTTGCATGGAGGCAACTTTTGCTCCGTATATATCTGACGGGTTGTGATTCGATTACCCGCTTGTTCCTCTTCTCTTTCCGCCTCGTGTGAGAGAGATGTTTCTCAGCACAGTGTTGTATAGTCTTGTCGCGCTTCCCGCAGCTCTGTGCCCCCTGCTTATGCTCTGAAAATTGTTGAGAGTCAACACTGAGAAGAGATATTTAAGTGACAAGTTTCAGGAAGGATTGAATTTTCGACACTGACCACCACAATCATTTCTAAATGCGTGAGAAAAGAAGCTTTGTACAGGCAAATAAATAGCACAAACGTCCATAATGTTGGGGTACAAATCTTTTGTCTTAACACCCGCTGAAAATGTTTCCTTTGCTCCGGTGTTTTAACTTTTTACCGTGCTGCAGGGTGCGGTTACAGGTGTACAGGAGAAACCGAGGCAAGACAAATGAATTTGTATTGTGCATTATCTAACACAGCGGTCATTCGGTGTGCTTTACAGAAATAAAAGAAACATGAAACGTACAGATAAAAACCATGTACCGTGAGCTCTGAAAACAGGTGAGGATCAAGCAAAACAGTAATTCCGCTGTCCAGAGAACACACGTAACCATGAGCTGAAAGATGTTATGAATCTCTGTAGAGCTGGTGGAGATAGGGGCTTTGTCACAAAAAATTGTTGACATAAAAACGCTGATTATAGCAGCTTAAAGAATGAACACAAACACTTAGCAGTACATGCTCAATGATCAACACCGTATTCATTTTAAAAGAGAAAAGGACTGAGTCATCACAGCAAAGCTAACAACTAAACAAACACCTGAACGAGCCATTTTAAAAACTCTGTTTCTCTAAGCTGAATTTTTGTTCCATCCCTTTTTTGCTGTTGGGATATGAATCACTGCCAATGTTTGGGACGTTATCTCAGAGTGTACTTAAGCTTTGCCCCGCCCATCCATCACTTTTCTATCTCTCCTTCTTCTTGTTCCTTCATTCACACACTAATCCTAGACTACTACGCCATACACACAAAAAGTAATGCACACATCTACAGATACACGTACGCAAGCAGGCGCCCCAACAAAATACTCCGTGTACGGTGCTGTGGCTTTAACTATGTCATCCAATTGTGAGCGTGACACCTCGGTTTTCTCCTGCGTTGTTGTTGGTGGTGGTTAATTAGTCTCAAAACTCGTGCACACAAACAACCACGAGCGTGCATCGGATATGAGCGCACAAAACAGTATCCGCGAGCAGAAATCTGTCCTCACGAGAGAGCCTTCCTGCCCTGCGTGCACAAATGAGGCCCCGCGGGCACGGGGCTGTGACGAGCGTTCACTCCATCCCATCTACACACCAACACTTGCTTGCTCGTCAAGTGGACTTTGGAGACTTTGGAGGGAGAGTGGCTGACGTCTCAGCTGTTTGTGATCGGCCACTTCACCCGCAATCTCCGGCGTGGAGAAAGGCCAGGGGATATTTTTGTGTATTCATAATGACAGCGCGCTCATCACAGCTCCATTCTCGCAGGACCACGTCTTTGCTTGCGGAGCAGAGTTGCTCTCTTGGAGGGATGGAAGCAATGCGTGCGCTCGTATCTCGTGTGTGCGTGTGTGTGTGTGTGTGTGTGTGTGTGTCTAAACGGAAAATGCAAATGATGTTTGATGTTAATGAAATGTTTAATAAAGCCATGGCCGGAGGGCAGTTGCAGGGAGTCACATGCACGCAGACCACACACCTACATGCACAAACACAGCACACACAGTTGGATATGTGTATATGTTTACACACACATTACACTTACATTACACTTAATTACATATTACACACATTTACACTCGACAAATTTAAATTTGATCACGCGCTCATGAAATTGTGTTTGTGGTAGAACTTGAAGTGGACGACAAAACCTCCACATGCATGGAGACCGCTAATTGCAAGTGAGAAAAAAGATGTTCTGTTCTTTTGCTGAACCGACTCTTTGTGCGGCAGACCAAGGGATGAGTTTAACTCCTCTGATTCAAAAGCTTTCTGTTAGCTTTGCAGACGTGTTTTCTGACTGCGTTTGACCTCTCACCGGGGTCAGAGTTCTGTGAGTTGCAAAGACCTGAGCAGCTGGAGAGCAGCCAGCGCTCTGCAGACCGATCACCGGCGAACCAGCTCCTCGAGGCCACGGGGCTGCAGGGTTTTTATTCTGCTGAGTCATTTTCATTCTGACCTTCTAATCAGACACTGTTTGGAATTGGACTACGGCAAATACAATTAGCCAAGTCACAGAATTAAATAATAATAATAATACCTTATTTGATAAGCAGTTGTTAGGAGGGTCCGATGAATGGAGGTGACTCTGCATCAGTAAATCTCATTTTACACCAGAGAGTCTGTAAACAATGAGTTGAAGGAGTTTTAAAAGTTTCAAAGTCAGATGACCCAGTAATTCTGGTGAACTATGGAGTTTCAGATTTGATATGACATAATGGCATGAAGGTGCGGGGGGCCCGATTTTGTCAGGGGCTGGAAGGGAAAGCAGCTTTTTAATGAATGCATGGAGTTCACGAATGGATTATTCAGATAGGCAGGATACTTCATTTGAAAACAATCTCGTTCAGATTGAAAAATACGGCTGGTCACTCAATGTCCAAATAAATTGACAACACAATAAAAGTAGGATTCAAAGTGAATATGAAGAAGTATATAATATTTGAACACAGGAATTGATAGGAAGCAGGACATTTGTATGTAAATGTGTAGACGTGTCTGTATACAGTCTGTGTATATACATTTGAATACAGTGCAAGACCAAAGAAACACTGCTACACTGTACTTTAAGATTAATCCACCACACATACACCACACAAGTTGCTTACTTGTTTCTCTATCGCAAGTGTACATTTTTCCCAGTGGATCCTCCTGCTTATACCTGCTCACCTACTTGCTGTCAAGATTTGACACTTTTGCATCGTTCATGAAGGCTCAGCCTTGACAATAGTTATCCTAATCAAAAGATTTCCCTTCTAAAGAACAAGATTGACAATACAGCGAGCAGGTGATTCCAAGGTGAAATCTGTACAATCGCATGGTGTCCACACTAGAGACTAGGAAATGCTGCTGGTAAGATTTAAGTTTGAAAACTCTGCGGCTGCGTTCAAGTCCGGACTCAAAAGTTCAGAAGCGAGACGACTTGGATACGACAACGCAGTAGCCCGCAACCGCTCCTTGTTTGGATCTCATCAGTCACGGCTAAAATGCCAGCGACAACAGTTCCACCTCGTCGTCAGTCCAAGAAACTGCATTTGTGTTGTTCCTCGTTTACAGAAATATGATTAGTCCCTGCGCACGCGGACAGAGATCCTTTTCAATTCAAAACGCTGCTTTACATCTAAAACATATGAGTGTGGATGTAGCTTGAGTGAAGCACTTTACTGAGGTGCTGCGGCTGAGCGGCTCCTCGTGGACAGCGAGGTGTAACCTCCAGGTGTGAGTGATAAACAGGCTACATGCTCAGCAAACCTTATCTGAGTACATTAAACAGTTTAGAAAAATGTTATCTAGCGGGGGAGCGAGTAGGTAGTAGAAGCTTTTGCATCACGTAAGCAACAACAAGGAAAGTGGAGATAGGAAAGATATAGAGACTGGGAGGAGAATCGTGAGAAAAGTGCCGGGGGTGGGGGGGGGGGGGTCAGTAAAATGCAATTACCATGAGACGAACGAAGACACACACACGCACACAGAGCAGTTAAAGTATGTAAAAGACAATAGGGGAGAAAGACAGTAAGAGCGCCGGAAGAGCATAAAAAGAGCGAGGGAGATTGCAAAGTGGAGCAGGTGGGAGGAAAGAGGGGAGATAAGACTGATAGAACCAAACATAGTAAAATGCATGCAGAGAGGAGTCATTAATCTTAGAGATGCCCCCTCCACTTCTTGCTAAATTGCCTGCTATTTATAGGATGTCATCGGGTCTGCACCCGCACGTCGAGGATGTTCTCATTGGTCCAGAGAGGAGTCAAAGGTCAAGTGATTTAACTCCGACGGCAGACTGTGTTGTCTCCTGCGTGCGTGCGTGCGTGCGTGCGTGCGTGCGTGCGTGTGTGTGCTTGTGTGTGTTTGTGTTTGTGTGTGTGTGTGTGTGTGTGTGTGTGAGAGAGCGCGCGCAAGTGAGAGGAAGGGAGAGAGTGTATGAAATGATTTAACTCTGCTCTGTATGTGTGTGTCTCCTGCGGCTTCATTATCTAAGCTGGAGAATCACACACTGAGGCAGCAGAATCACCTTTTAATGGGACTATTTTCATCAGAACGGAAAGGTATGCGATAAGGCAACACACGCACACGCTCAAGTGAAATAAGACATTTACAATCAGCCAATCAGCAACAATGCAGTATTCTTCAGAAAGACATTTGAACAACTTTTCAGCCAGCCGTGCTGTCAGTCAAAAACTATACATGTTGGTCGTTCACATCCAGTCAGAGGACATTTTTTAAATCGACATTGGGACCTTTCATTTTCCTCATCATGTGAGACACAGAATGCTTTCTAAAGAGTATGTGTTACTTATCAAATAAGTGCTCGGCCAGCCTGTAGGTTTGCCCGACTTCTGTCTGTGCAACTTGCACGTTATCAAGAACTAACGCTGCTTAAAAGTGTGCAGTGAAGATTCATTGAATGGCTTAAAGGGATAGCGCGACATTTTTTTGGGAAGTATTTAGTCGCTTTCTTGCTAAGTTAGCTGAGAAGATCAATACCAATTTCATGTCTGCCAATTACACATGATACTACACTCGGTAGATGGTGAGGATGGTACATTAAGCTTAGCTTAGCACTAAGACTGGACATTGACAAACAGCCCGCTTATGTCTGAGAGAAACAAGATCCACCCACACGCTTTTTAGATTTATATCTTGTACGAGTTTTTGGTCAAGTCCACTCGATTAAACAAACAAATGTCCGGGAAGATCATTATTATTTGTTATTATTATTATTATTATTATTGTTTGTACTTACTGTTTTGAGACATTATGCAAATATATTATGCTAATGTCTTCGACCAGGCTTCTGATCTTATTACACAACAGTTTCTCACAGTTCTTCTCCGTCACGTCTTTGAAGACCTGTAGAATATGGTTTCGAGCAGGGAATCAATTTTCCGAACCAATTTATTTTTGGTCCTCTGAACAGTTCAAAATTTGTTGTGTGAACCGGGACAGAAGTAGTTCCAAGAGGTTTAATCAGCCAGATAAGCAAAAAAATATGTATATGGTCTTTAAATAAAGGACTCATTTGCATAGGGTTTAAAAACCATTCTAAAACCATTAAGTATTACACCCAAATTAATAATAGATCACTGATGAGTCATGGATATCTGTTTTGGCATCACTTCAAATGGGTTTTTTCCCCACTGGAACTACTTTCTTCTGAATGAAATATTCCTATTTAATTTCCATGGTGTGTTCTTAAGACTCAAGAAACAATATTTATCTTGCTTTTTACATTTTTTAAAAATGTTTCAGTGTTGTCTGTTAGATTTAAGCCATTGTGTCCTCACCCTGCTAAATGTCCAGCGAGCTCTCAGAGCCAACAGCTCACACAATCACATCCAATAAAGAGAGATGAGGTTTTTTTAAGAAGGAAAAAACTGCTTCATCTACAGTTGCAAATTAATTTCAGGGAGTGAAAACTACATGGTGGCTTAAAAAGTTTCCAAGTCCCTCATCAGTGTCGCAGCTCGCTTCCATGCCGAGCACAGGCTGTCAGTGTCCTGCAGGGACAACCGTTGTCACGACAACCAGAGCGCCTGTGACAGCCAATCAGATGAAAACCCCCGGCCCACGTCAGGTCCCATGATGTCTGCACTTTTCTTGCAATAAATACATTTTTGGAGTGTGTGTGTGTGTGTGTGTGTGTGTGTGTGTGTGTGTGTGTGTGTGCGTGTGTGTGCGTGTGCGTGCGTGTGCGTGTGTGTGCGTGTATAACAACTTGCCTCTTGGCTGTGCTGTCCATCTTGGATGTGTCATATGCTGACCTGTCTGTGGTGATGGTATGTGACACCCCTCTGTCCTCTGCCTCCGACTGTGTGTGTGTGTGTGTGTGTGTGTGTGTGTGTGTTTAATGTGACTTCACTGATTTAGGCTCTGTGCATGGTTCAAAAAAATTTGTGAATATGGATCATTTTATGTTTATTTTTAGGTATCAGTGTGTCTGTGCGTGCATGCTTTCGTGTGTGTGTGTGTGTGTGTGTTTGTGTGTGTGTGTGCGTGGGTTTGTGTGTGTGTGTGTGCGTGTGTGTGCGTGTGTGTGCGTGTGTGTGCGTTACCCAGCCAGCAGGGCCAGTGGAAACTGGCATTCTACTTGTTCTGTGGTTGTCACTGATTGTTTGGACGATTATGTTGCTTTAATTTCATCTATGGAAACGTATCCTGACAGCATGATCAATTTGAGTTTACAACCATATTCATTTTGAGTGTGTCTGCGTGCGCTGATGTGCTTGCGTAACAGTGGATAAGATTCTTAGTCACACAACGTGAAAAGTTTGCTCCTTATTTGACCTCATAGACGGCGAGGCAAAAATTAGGACACCACAGTAAGCAGCACACACAGAATCACACACACACGGAAGATCAACATCAAGCAGGCTAACGTAGGATGACAAACAGTTTTTGATTTTGTTTGGTGTTTGCTCTAATTGCTGCCACTGAAAATGATGTCAAGAAAGCCGCCTTTGGGGGATCTCATGTTCCACTTTTCTTTTAAAATTTTAGACATATGTTTAAATTGGCCAAGATTGAATTGATGTTTGTCACCAGTTTTTGCTGGCTGATACCAAAATGTTGAGTTGTAACTAATAATCTATATCTGTAGCCAAGCTAAACGCTTAACCAACTAGAGAATTAGCTCAGTTCAGTCGGTATTGTGTAATATGATCTTATATTCACTGACGGCAGTGAAAACGTTGCCAAACCATCGGTAATACGACAAATGTGAAATGTTAGCTTCAGAGAGTGACAGGAGGAGTTTCTGTTCAGCTCTAAACCAATTCAGAAATTAACAGCAGACTAGGACTGTTGAATTTCCCACCAGCCGCCTGATTTCCTTTACACCAAAAGTAATTAGGGTCTCTGAGAAAGATGAGATCGTTCAGAGTAAAGGCTGTTTCCAGAAATTTGGTGCGACTCAATTTCCCTGAACACGTGGCCAAGATCAAGTGGACACCTGAACATGGGGTGCACAGGGTGCGATCTGCCAGGGGAGGGGTGCGTGTGATTCCCCCCTTTCCGGTCTACATATCAGCACATCTGCTAAAGCATTTTTATCCCCTGTAAGGTGCGCAATGCTACTTCACCAATAGACCATATGAAATACCTTAAATAGAAAATGTTCAACTCAGTAAAGCGCTGTAAAGTGAACATTGTCTATAGTGCGATCAAAAGACAAAATACTCCAATGGACCACCCACTGTCAGCGCTCGCGTCTGTGGACGATGAATTACACCAACCTCTGGGTTGAGTGGGGCTCAACTAGATTTACATGTACAGGTTGAGCAGATATGGGATCCAGCCAATGGAGACGCGTATATATGTGGGGTGATAAATCTCATCTGCATTTTATCTGGGTATGGGAACCTTCAAATGACAAGTGTTAATGGGGTCATGGTGTGTTGTTCTGCATTAAATTCTCTGCCAATCATGAATAGTACGAAGGTACTTTTTGTAGTTTGGTTATCAGCACATACAGTATCAGCTGATAATATCAGGATCAGTTGTCATTTCAGCAGGTGAACATGAAGTCTGTATATACACAAATTCTCCATCACGTAATTTCTTTGGCATTTTCTACGGCTCCCTTTCCTAATCGCTTCAAAATGTCAGAAGTCGCCCCCTCTGTCCACATCCCTGCACTCTAAAGGCTCTGCAGTGAGCTGTTGGGGCTGCTCGTCTTTCAGGACAACGCATCTATAAAACCATGTCACAGCATGCACAAGTAGCAATTGAACATACAGTGCATGTGCACACATACATACACATACACAAACATGCACACATAAACATCATCACATCAGATGTGTTTACTGTGGTCAGGTAGACGAACACATGTGCTTACACACAACAGTCGGAGGGAAAGCTCTGCCTCCTAATGACCATCTTGCTCCATTACTCCTCCCTTTCATCTTCCATGTCATTATTCAGCCAGTGCTCTCTTACCTCACTTTTCCTCCATTTCCCGAGTGTGTGTGTGTGTGTGTGTGTGTGTGTGTGTATGTGTACATGAAAACAGATAGTCCTCTGATCAATGTTCAAGGTTTTTTACACTCATGTTTCAAGATATTTATTTCCTTTTTCGAGAAAGGACATGGTCCTGTATGTAATTATACTGTAGTTTCCTCTTTTTGGAACTTGAGTGGAGGAAAGAAAACATGGAATCTACTGTACCAGTTACACACACACATCACTCCTATCAGGCTATAGGTGACTGGCTGTGTGTTCCAATAGTGGCTGCTGCTGCTGCTGATGTTGCCGCTCTTGTAGTTGTTGATGCTGTTATTTTAGCTTTCATTTGGATAGAACCTTCTGGGGATGGTGAACTGAATCAAATATTCATGATAGCAAAGAAAGGAAACATCAAACTCTATAAGCCAATTCCCAGCACCACAGTGCGCGCACACACACACACTAACTGTGGTAGGGAATTCATAATAAACTGAAATAAATTTGGATGATAGTTTAGATTTACCGTGGACATCACTTTGTTTTCTTAGCAAAATCCGGAAATATTTGGTTTCTCGGTTGTGTAATATACAGAAACCCGTCTTTACCTTTCCATGTCAACATCTCTTTGCTCAGAGAGCCTGAAAAAGTAGGCTTCTACATTTAACCTTCTACTTTTGAAAGCTTTCTTTTTGAAATATTAATGCCAAATCTTGTCAAACAAGGATGTTGCATTAACATCCTTAATAGAGTCGAGTCACTGTTGTAGTCTTCTGCCGCCCACTTTGGTTTTCTCCCCCCAGGCCCGTTTACTTTTTCAAAGCAGGTAGGGTGCGGCCGGATGAAAGCGGACCACCAAGTTACTGAATTATTGCCTGTCGCATCTGAAGAGCTTCCCTCTATAAATACAGAAGATATGGGGGGGGGGGGGGTGATAATAAAGCTAACACAATTAAACACTGAAAAACACAAGAGATAAACTATATGAATCTTTTTTTGTAAAGTGAAATGAAAATTGTGATAATTGAAAATTGTGATAATTGAGTGATAATTTTTATTTCTTCCAGACTGGATGCATTTAGCAATCTAATATGATACATGCAGTATATACCGAAGACTCTAACTCTGCTTTGACACATTTGCCATGTGACCCCTGAACTCTCGTCAATTTTGCAGAATGCCACTTTGCTGCTGGCGATGAGGAGGCAGTAACCAAACGCCAGCCATGAGCCCATAACAATTTGATTTAGCATTTCAGTGACCACTGCACTACTCAGGTATCCATTAATGTCACCCTCGTAAGAAAAAAAAATTAGATCATGTTGGGTGAAATGTAATAATGTAAAGGAGCAGAGAACAGAGCAATACTTAATATTCATGTTCGGGGATTGTAAATCTTTAGTAGCTCAGTTTCATTTCTCCAACACTAGATTTCAAACAATTTAAGTCACAACATCACGACAAATAAGCACAAGGCAGAAGACACTGTTATCTCGGAGCCTTGTACCAGGCAGCGGCCTCGGCCTCACTCCGGAGCTGCCTGTACCCGTCACAGACGTCTTCACCAGGACCAACTTCACGTATGGACTGGGCTGTAGACTGATGAAGGAGCAGCGCATAACTGTGGAGTGATCACAGCTTCTTCTGGGGACTGGAGAACACTGAACAACGTGAATTAAAAATTGACGAATCCTATAGTCGACAGAGGGGTCTCAGACTGATGATAACAATCTTCGACTGTCACGGGGCAGCTGCAATTCTTTCTCTTTTTTTTAAGCATTTTTGAAACAAGGCACTCAGGCAGCCAGCTTGATCCACTGTAGGTAAATGAAACCAGGCAATTTGACAAATCCGCTGACTGACAACTCAAACAACAGTGTGCATGGGTCTGGGTGCAACAAACTAAATAGCTTTTCACATTGAAACACTGAAAGGAATACTTTTTTCTTAATTTGGTGATATATGCTTAGTCACTTAGACTGAGATTAATACAACTCTAATACCTGGATTATAATTTGTAGCTACAGTTTAGCTTGCCTTTGTATAGTGAAAGAATACATATGGGCGTATTCCCCAATATTCTTAGGAAAACAAATAAATGTCATCACTACCAACTTCTTGTTTACTCCACCGGGGCTCCACCCATCGAACCACTCTTTCCTGCTCACCATGATCGCCTATACTGCCCTTTTAATGCAAGTCAACTCATCGTTTATATAATTTCTATCAAATAACAGATGAAAAAAGTATACATTTAATTGTGAATCATTAATGCTACCTGTTAATGTTACCCCAAGGCAAACTGTTAATCGATTGTTTGCCAAAAGCTGAGCTGTTCTCATGCACAGAAAGAAAAAGGAAAAAAGCTCAGGCTGGCGTTTTGAGATTTATTCACTCGAAAGAAAAAGAAAAAGAAAAAAACAACACAAAGTCAAAGAATCAATTTAGCTAGATTAATGTGCATGTAGTTCAAGAGGAAGACAGAGATGGAAAAATCAGTGGGAAGACACAGGGCAGAAGCAAAGAAGGACAAGGATGAGAGTAATAAAGCGGTATCAGCATGTATATATATAGATATATATACAGTATACACATTGTGTTGTCCAATTTGCACCTGTAGAAAAAAAGAAAAAGGTCATTTACAAGCGGGAGCGCGACTCCAGTGTTTACAACACCCTGAGCATGTGTCTTCACGTTGTCTCGCCAACTAGTTTGTGAAATGTATTTACCGCTGGTAATTGTATAAAGTAACAAAGCACATCCCCGACTACCAATGACTGACAACAGCCTCAGGCAGGGATGAACGACTGTCCGACACGGAACGATTCTAACATCAACAGCAGAGTGTAGGCCTGGCCACGGGGCCTGATGAGAAGTGAAGAAGCTGCAGCTTAGCATTTTAGCTCTAAGGGTTGATAGTGTGGGTTAGTTGATCTGTGGGTCCAACGAAGATATCTCAAAAACTGGCTTCGCTAAAACCCCACCGTCTTTACACATACCGTGTCTTTGTCTGTCCAGCCGATCTGTTGACTGACAACTATTGTGAAGATCGATTAATCGTTTGTCCACTATCGAGCAGGAAAAAGACAAACAGTCTGTTTTGGCATCTCGAATTTTAATAATTTGCTCCTGGTAAACAAATCTTTGCATTTTAAACTTTTGCTCGGATGGAATAAGAAATGTTGGGACATCACCTCGGACTCTGACTGAAATCGCAAGTGTCAGTATTTGACAATTCTTTGAAATTCCATGGACTAACTGAAGAATCAGTAGTGAAGATTGTTAGTTGCAGCCCTGCTGATAAGCAATATTTTTAAGCTGTCATTATCTGCTTGCACACGGTGAAGACATGTGGTATATGTGCAAATAGTGAATGTAGAATTAGTCAGTTAATAATCTGTTCCTCTGCTTTGGAAGTAATACCCAGTTGCTATTGTAGGTAGTGAGCCTATTATTTGCAGTTAATTATATAGTGGACAAACACAAACATACATTCAATTTTGTATGTATTGTGATTTTGGTTACTACAACCCCATGCACAACACCTCAGCATGTACTGTAGACACATCCACACCATAGTACTGCGACCTGCAGGTCTCCGTTGCGGTTGGCTGTGACCGGACAATCCCAACAGTCCACTGATACAAACTTGATCTCCGGAGAATCTTAATCATTCTGGTGTTCCTCTGACTTTTCAAGCTCCTTAAACTGTTGAGGCGCGATAACCTTTGCAACTTTGGGGTGAGGCAAGATGAGAACATGAATAAGTAATGTGCATAAATAATCTCAAGCTAAAGGTGACTCATGCGTGAAGGATTCGGTTCCGTCTTGTCTAAAAGGGCTTTTAGGTCCATTTATTGCGTGTGTGTGTGCGCGTGTGTGTGTGCGTGTGTGTGTGTCTGTGTTTTCATTGCAAAATATGAGAACATTCCCCTAACAGCCATTGCATTGACTGGTTTTAACATTATGGCAGATTGGGGGGATATAATATACAGGAAATTAAATTGATCTATATGTATCCCAACTATTTCAATGTATCAGACTTCGAATGAGCTGCATTCTTCATAGAGAAAGCTGCAGTCACAGAAGCTACCCCTGAAATTTCAAGGGAGCGTGGAAGTAGGGCATCACACATGCACGTTTCCTCATAACCAAGGTGCAAATATGCAAAATATGGATATGCCTTGAAACCTCTATGCCACACACAGACACACACAGAGAGAATGAAAGGACATGCCTGGTCTGTAACGCCATAGCCTGTCGAGCATCCCCCTCTAGTGATACACCATGAGAAGGCAGCGGGGTAGTGTGCAGTGCAGCAAGGCCAGCTGCTCGTCTGTCCATAACCCATGTGCAGTTCCATCCATGCGCCTTTACGGTGAATAGAATTCCAAAGTATGCCATAGTAAATTGACACTCATTGCAAATAACTCTAGACTAATTTTGAGAACTTTTTGCATCCTAAAACTGCCAGAGAACCCTGACAGGGGTGACTTGATCATTTTTCCGGGGCAAAAGTCTCCATAACTGTATTTTGGAAGCTGAGATTCAGTACAGTACATGTTTATAAATGTAAATTGAAAATAGATCAATCCTTTGTAGTGGCAAGTTGAGTAAGCTCACTGGGGTTCAGGTACGTCCTGCATCTTTTCTTTTCTTTGGAGACCAAGGCTTTACAAGTATTACCTTTGCAGGGATACCGTTTGCCGACACATGCTACGCCGCTGTTCACGACTCGAACTTTAAGTGGAATGTTTTTATCAGAATTGACATTGGAGGTTGTCCATTTTCATAGAGAACCTTAAAAAGTATTCCACACATTTCAAGAGCTTTAAAATACACAATCTTAAACGTTAAATAAAACGTAAAAAGTAAAATGCGGGTGATAATGAGTCAACGTGCGTTTCAAACACACATTCATGAAAGGTGTAATACACACACCATCCCCTTTCCAGGAGGGGAAGGACTGACGAAGCAGGCCGACGTTCTGCCAACACTACACTTTGGAACTTTAAAGAACATATTTGCTATCTAATCACTGTCTACTCCACCTCCGCTTTTTTTCTATGGGGCTTCGCTGCACCATCTTCTTTTTTTTTTCAGTTCCCGTTCCTCGTCCTCTTTTTTTGTTTTTTTTTAAGCCCTCTCTCCTATGGTGTCAGTTCTAATTAGGCCAATGTGTGAGTTAAAGTGTGTGTGTCAGAGTGGATGTGGGCTGTGTGATTTTAAGTGGTCTTAGGAGGCCCATCAGTCTGTTGTGCTTCCCTACTGTGTAAAGGGACACACACACACACACACACACACACACACACACACACACACACACACACATACACACACACACACACACACACACACACACACACACACACACACACACACACACACACACACACACACACACACACACACACACACACACACACACACACACACACACACACACAGCTGATGCTAGGAGCAGAAATGCAATGTGGATCTAATGACTCCCTTTACAGTTGCACTCCCACTCCTCCACACACAGCATAATATCAAACTGTGCCCGATGAACAACAGCACGAGCACTAGACCGGATCCTCTTTGAAACTACTGTAATAACCACAAAGACAAAGAGCAACAGAAAAAAAAAAACAATTCAGTCCACCACAACCTTTAGCTTTGCATCACGTTTAGAAATGAAGGGAAAACTTAACCGAGAGAAATGTGTCAAGGGCTGTGTGTGTCAGTAGTCCTTTGGTTTGACGGTCATGTTAGTTGCTGTGTATTGTTTTCCTCCGCAGTAATGAGGGTTTCTTGGAGTCAGATGGCCAGCACCACTAAAGTTGTTTTCAGACATGAACTCGAGAAAATTGGGACATTTTGCAGTGGGGACTGACCGGAAAAGTACCTGAGATCGTCCACAGTTTTTATCTTACATACAGCCATAATAGATGTTGTTTTTATCTGAAAAAGTGTCCCCACCACTTTTCAAAACCAAGTGCCGCCCACGAACCCAGGTGGATCAAAACTAAACCAGCCGACAGGTTCACCACTAACCATTCCTTTAGTGGAAATCTATGTGTATCACATATTCATGTTTATCTTTACAATAAAAAAGTGCTCACTCTTACATAATTATTTCCACACTATTTTGAGGCCGTAGACTCACTTTCATCTTTGGAAATCATTTTGTTTCTACGGCATGAGAAAACTTGCATCCCGTCCTCCACCAGATCGTTTAGGTTTGTTGTGTACTTTACTCTCGGCCATCAGCCAAATAAACTGTAGGATTTCATACTTGAATGACAAAAGTTGAAGAAAAAAAAAATCTTAAATAAAAAAGGGGGCACAACAGAAGCGGTAAACATCATATACACATGTTGGTTCCTTTAAACCTTGTTTTATTTGGTTTCAAAAAGGTTGTGATTGTCGACACTGCCCCCAAAAAAAACTTGGGGAACTTGAAAAAGATGCTTTGTACAACAACTTAACTAAGAAAAAGTACAAACGTGAATAGAAAAGTATATCCCACTTCAAGTAGGTGCTTGTATTGTCTGTAATTTGAAACCATATCCTCATCCCAACGAGGCCGGTATGGCTGCAGTCACGACTTTACTGTACGGCCCCCACCGGCCAAACGTGTCTTTGCCCACCACGGCAACACACACCTTGTGCCCAGGCTTGTACTTTGTGACCATCACACACATGGGCAGTGTGATGGCTTTGACTTCACCGAGCATTTTCCACTTTCGGAAGACGCCGCTGCCCTTAACCTTTTCCGAGGTCATGAAGATGCTGTGGGAGAGAGAGAGAGAGAGAGAGAAAGAGAATACATGAACAGGCTGGGACAGCTGTAGTGGAGGGCGCTGTGAGACTGATCTGTGCTTCCACCTGGCAGTCATATGTGGACATAACCCATAAAGCATTGTTGCTGTCATCAACCTGGTTGAGAGTGGCTGCTTCTTTCAAAATATTAATCAAAATCCCATCAACAATTTAAATACGAATGGTTTCATCATGCAGTGAAAATGATTTTACATTTTGTCTAGAAAACAAGATCACACAGTCGTGGCACCAGATCACCAGGGTGTTGTATCCATCTGGCAAACGGATTCTCAGGTTCCTGAGAATATGTGGTATTATCTTCTTGTTTCTTTGGCATATACAGTATAATAGTAAAGTGAATACCTCTGGGTTTTGAAATTTTGGCCCACATACAGATTTTTCTTTGGACATGTAATAGACCAGGAGTATTCAATTAAAATTCAGGGAGGTCCAGTTGGAGAAATTTTGGTGGTTGGTGGTTGGTCCCGGAGCGAAACGGCGCTTTAGCCCTGGAGAAAGTGAAACTTACCCCCTGCTTCCCGACTAGGGCCAGCCGCGGATAGTTGTAATACGTTGGACGCCAAGCAGTGTAGTGACAGCTAACGCTCCACCAGTAAAATGGAACGCCAGTCAAAATTTGCTATTCTCAGTGATCTATCAGTTGTGGATCCGGGTCCGGACAGGATGGCGTCTGGGTCCGGATCTGGACTGCGGTCCGCCTTTTAGTGACCCCTGTCATAGACTAATGTCCAAAGACTAGACTAAATGATTATCTTATCTTAGGAACCTGCTGTCTTAACACACCATCACTTGCCCTGTGCTGCCTCTCACCTGTAACTATCCATGGGCGGTGCACAGGGGTCTTCCTCCACTACCTTCCAGAGCACAGAGAGGCCTGGAGGGTCCCTGATGAGGGCCAAGTGTACTTCTGGACCCTGGGGGATGTTGAATGAGGCCGCTTCCGAGTCCAGGACGGAGGGGACAGTGGTGGAGGGAAGTGGAGGGTATAAGAGCTTGACATTACGCTTAGAGAGGGGGAGAGGAGTGGAGGTAATGTGAGCAATCAGTCAGTCAAGCAAATGACTAGTTTTGGTTGGTGTGAGTGTGTATTTTACCTGCCCTGAGCCTGTGTGCTTCGGGATGTTATCCCTGCCAGAAGAAGGACTTTCTACTCTCATAGTCGCAGCCTCTGGCTCCTCAGTCATCCTGGACTTGTCAACATTTTTCTGAATTGGAAACCCCCCCCAAAAAAATAGAGATCAGCAAATTAAAAAAGGGAAAGAATTATCAAAAAGAATAGTGAAAAAGGCAAGGGATGTATTTTACGGTCATTACACCAAATTCAATTCAAAATATCAAATAATGGTGTAACCTACATTACACTCAGGAGAACCCTGAGGAGTGGGAACTGGAGGAGCTGAGATCTCCCTTAAATCCTCCATGGCAGCCTCCCAAGCTTAAAACAGAATCACAGGTAAGAGGGGATGGGACAGGGAAAGAGTCTAGTTTATTTATTCATGTACTGACCGACTCCTGTTACTGAATTTGGTTCATCATAGTTGCTCAAGTAATGCTTCAAGACGAATATTTAGTCTCGATTAAACTTGAACTACTCGAACATTCGCTTGCATAAAATCATTTCACCTTCATTATCGGCACGCATCTTCATCATTTCCTCTTTTGTGGTTTCCTGCAAAGAAAGGACAAATCAACTAGAGCCTCAGTGTTTACACTGTTTTCAAGTAACTGAAAAGAGAGTAAGCCACTAAATTAATAACATGTTATTACTTTAATCCTTTCCTCTGAGTATACCATTTAATTCTTGACTCCAAAGCCTCAACTCAGATGACTAACTATTGTCCAAGTGACAATTTACACTGATCTATGAGGAAATGTTATATTCTGGTAAACAAACATAAACAATTAATAACTCTATAGACTAAATGCATTTCCCTAGTCCTTTATAGAAGCTGATCATTTAGTATTCCTTTCAATTAAAAATTCATTAAAATTGAAAACACTTGTTTACCATCACTTGCAAGAACTCCCCACTCTTGCCCGTGCGATCCATGCTCTCTTTGCCTGTTGAAAAATAAAATTGCATTCAATTAATAAACAAGAGCAACAATTGAAAATGTTGACTGGTGCTCGCTGGGCTCTTACTCTGCGACACGGTTTCCACAGCTTCATCCTCAGAATCTATCCTGCAGAGTTGGACAATGAATAAAATAGTCTCAAAACATTATAAATCCAAAGAAATGCAATTGTACAGATTTACATAAAGGACATGACTCTCACAGACGACTCATATTAGCACACTTGGCTCTAAATACCTGATGATGTCCACGTTAACAGGAGACGGATGTTGACTCTGAACGGCAAATGTTTAAAGTGTGTGTTAGCATGCATGTCAGTGCATTAACAATTGATACGCATTTACATGTACGTGTGTGTGTTAACTGCATTAAACCTTTTTCTGTGTCTTTGTCATGTGGGCGAGAGCTGCTTCTGTTCTCTTCGTCAGCGTGTTAATTCGAGTCTAAGAAAGAGAGTTAGCGTTCTGTAAAGATTTATTGGGAAATAAATGAAATGTAAACATTTGGGACTTTGCGTTTTGCAAGATAACAAATGTCAGGGTGACAAAAATATACATGCACAGGTGAATGTACAGTTCAGACAAATTTACCTTAATGGAGAGAAAATTAGGGAGTACAACAGCATAAAAATGGGTGAAGGTTGACAGATGAAGAGCAGGTTTAACACGATCTGTCAGATTTAGGATGACAGAGGCAGAGGGGAAAAAGACAAGAGACGCGAGATTTTGAAACAGCTAAAAGAAAATGAAGAATGAAGTGAGATAAAAGAAAGAAGGGAACATAAGTAAAGAACAAAGAAGGCTGGTGGGAAAACAACAATGTAAAAATGTGAACCACTACTTCAACCGACCTCCAGTTTTTGGATGGTGCATTCAAAGTCCACTCCACGATCCAGATTCTCAATAGTTTCTATTAAACACTGCAGCTTGGTTTCATTCGTTTTCACTGCACTGTGAACTTCCTGCTCAATTAGTGTCTGTACCTGTAGACACACACACACACACACACACACACACACACACACACACAGGCAAATGGCAATGCAATTCAGTAACTTCAGATGTACTGAACATGCATTTGCATGCACAGAAATTGCATAAATTTGACGCTCACACAGTCTCCAGTGTTGTCTCTTACTTCTGACTGCGAGACTTTTATCTTTTTATGATTGGCTCCCGAGGATGTTGGCGTGGAGGGTAACCTCTTCATTCTTAAGTGCAAAATACATAAAGAGAGACACAAATATACACAGGATGTCAATATTCACCATGCATTATTTTGATAAAGTTTTGTTCCTCCGCCAGAATTGCATGAGAAACACTTTGTGTCTTCCATAGGGGGCAACATAAAAGGATTGTTGTCCTCAGTCCACTGCGGTCGCAACTAACTCCCTCAGTCTATCCTGAGGAAGGTGTGAACGGCCTCCCAATCAACTTGGGTCGCTAGTAGGCACTTTTTACCCTGAAAAGCTTCACTGCAAAGACCACGCACATCAGGAGATTCACACAGATTCATACGTTCAGATTCATCTTTCGTGCATTTGCTCGACTGGCGGTAACAAAAATTGGCAGCAGGGCAGGACAGACCTGGACAAGAAAAGCAGCTCTGTATGTGTCAATTATATTTAGAGCCTGACCGATGTGGATTTTTTCATAGTGGTAAACATTGGCGCTGATACTGATATGAAGAGCTGCAACAGTTAATCGAATAATCAATTAGTAACCGACTACTAAATTAATGGCCAACTATTTTGATAATCGATTAATCGGTTCAAGTAGTTTTGATGAGAAAAAAATGTCAAAATTGTCTGATTTCAGCTTCTTAAATGTGAATATTTTGTGGTTTCTTTGCTCCTCTGTGACAGTAAACTGAATATCGTTGGTGTGAGGACAAAACAAAAGATCATCCTAGTGATTTGGGAAACACAATCGACATTTTTCACCATTTCTTTTTATTTTATGAACCAAATTACTAATCGATTAATTGAGAAAATAATGGACAGATGAATCGATCATGAAAGTAATCGTTAGTTGCAGCCCTACTGTCTGTGAAAGGCTCATATCGGTCGGGCTCTAATAAGTCGCTCAAAGCTACAAACAGCTTTGGCAAGTTAGAAACAGTCAAGGAGTTGTTGCTGCAAGCAGGAGGCTGTCGAAGGTGAACTCACTCATCCAGGAGACACTGGGCCACCTCTGCATCAGATCTCAATCCTTCTGTGGCTTTCACTTCCCTCCACCTCTCATATGCCAATCCAATGTCCACCCGAGCTCTCTTTCTCGACGTGCACGTTAGCTTCTGAGACATACGTGTTCTTTTCGTGGCTCTGGAGGAACGGTTTACACTGTCTCCAGCTGGGAAACCCTCATCTTGAACCTCGGCCATTTTTTTTTGTTCTTCAACCAGACTTGTTACTGTGGAGACAGGAGTTGCACGCGGACGTCATCAGTGGGCTGACTACGTCATGGGACCTGGCAGTAACAACAGCCAGCGTTAATTTGGCTCCTCTCCTACATTACTGGACCATGGACTCGGCGACCTTGTTTTTTTTAGATATGATATAATTACAATATGTCGGCCTCAGCAATATCATCCACCGCACAGTGCTGCGGTAAATGTAATGCAAACCAGTCCATACAGATATCAGTGGAACAGAAGTTGTCCTGTGTCCTGTCAGTCCTCCATCTATTTTCATTTTCTGGCAAAAGTCAGTATCTCACAGAAAAACGTATGAATCAAACGGATTGAGAGCAACGTTTAATATCCAGCTGCAGCAGCTCCTCTCACACGAGTCGGTCCGTGGTTGTCATACCTGAAGGTGCTGATCAGAAGTCATTATTGAACTGTCAGCTCCATTGGAAGCTACACTGTCCCAGACACCAGACAATCACAAACAAAGTTGTCCTTGCAGTCTGCGTGAGCTACTTCAATACACTCATATTTCACTGGCTCATGTGCCGGTGTTGACGACATTAGACTTGTGATCAGGAGAACAAACCGTTAGGAAACATAGAAGAGTATCAGGCTAACGAGCCCTGGCTGCTAACAGAGCTAGCTCACTTTTAGCTACTTTCTTTTTTTATAATTCCTCTGGCTGGGAAATAAGAGAGAAGTAAGACTGTTAGCGTTGACGACGTTGAAGAGGGCTACCGTACAACTAATTTGTTCGAAAGAGGTCGTTAAAATGACTTAAGCATCATTTATAGTAGAATTACCTGAGACCGGATGGTCACCAGCGTCGTGTCGCGACTTGGTTCCACCTACTTCCGGCCGGGCCCTTTCACAATAAAAGCCGAATTTCCACAACTTTAAGGGTGCAAACATTTTATGATTTGCACTAAAACCGCACGCATTTGAAATAAGAAAGCTTCTCACATGTACTCCATCCTCACAGCATCATTCAGGGACTGTGTAAAAGAAAAGAAAAAGGAGAAAAAAAACTGCAAAATCAATCCTCAGTCCTGTTAATGCAAAATTTTGGTTTTGTGATCATTGGTGTATTTTGATAGCAATATAAAAATAAGAAATCCACAACACAAATGCAGGACTTTGTGACAAATACATATTTTTATATAATATTATAATATATGATAACATATATTTAGCATTGTGTGTGACGTATATTATTCCTGACCAAACTTATGTCTGGCAGATGGTTGACCTGCGAGGTCTGAAGGCCTCTGCAGGAAAGCCTACAGGATGTTTTATGTTTGTGAGTCGCATCCATGTCCCTGGCCTTGGGAAAAGATGTGTCTTTAGACAGTCTCCATTCTCAAGAAGACCTTAACAATCCTGATATGACATCTAGTGACCTAGACTTGTTATCCGTCCCCTCCTCTTTGGTATATTACTGATATGCTTCTATTGCACGTTAGACCAAGAATCTTCTCTGTCGACAGCTCTGTGCTGTTATAAACTCATATATTCAGGTAAGGTCAACCAAGGCTCATTGAGTTCATTTTTTAATGAAATAATGTTGGTGTTACAAGAGGGAAAGTAGTAGTAGTAATCAGTGTGTAATGGATGGATACCCGATTCTGACATATTTGGCACAAACAAAGATATTTTATCCATTGTAAAATACATTTATTGAGATCTACATCTGATGGGTGGGGAACACAGAAAGAAAAAATAGCACCTATAAATTCTTGCAGGGGAGATGGGTCTTTGTTCCTGAATCTGTTGAAAGTTTGCCAAATCTGTGGTTTTGCGATTGGAGCAGTGGGATTCACCAAGTTTGTTCATTTCAGTTAATCTTGACAGGAGCTTTACAAATGGTGTACTTTTCTATCAGTCCACTGGGTGTCAATAGCAGACATATATTTCGGTCTAGTGAAGTAAAGACAGATCTTGCCACTGAACTTGCAACGGAGGTCAAAATAAATAACCCGCTGTAATTGAAGTAGCCTAAAAGGGTGAACTGCAGCCTGTCGCAAACATAAACACTCCCATTAGTCATTATATGATAAGCAGTGTCAGATCATATTTTTTTTAGTTCTTAAATAATTGACATGTTTCCACCATAAAGCCACATTAGACTCTCAATTAATGGGTAATTAATACTTCATCAAGCAGTATAAATGTTTAAACCCCCCCAAAAATATATTTTTAAAAACAGATCCCCATTAATATATTTTTGACCAAGTTACAGTTATTTGTCAGTATGGCCCTGTGGTTACTAGTACAGATCTACATTGACTAAGATACAGTACATCTATATTCACACAAAACACACTACAGGAAAAATGATCAAAACCATAACATTTCCAAATCTAAACCAAGAGTAGCTCTAATAAATCCGCTCTTAAGACAGACTGCTGTAGTTCCTGTGTAGAACATCTGCAACAGTGGATGCAAAAAATTGATGTTCAAGTTTTTGATTTATTCATGATTTAGATTGGTTTTGAAATTAAATCAAAGCTTAATAATTAACATAAACACCTTTTTCAGCCTGTGGAACAACAACAACTTACTCAACATAAGTTTAAGGGATTTGCGGAGAGACAAAAGCTTGCATGCAAACAGGAGGCTTATTATTTAGTTTAACACTCAAGATGACATTTTCACAAAAACTAAGAACGACAAAAATCATGATCTTGGCCTCCAATATGTTGTTTTGATCGTTTTCAAGTATCATCGTGGGAAAACAGAGCAAATTCTTCACTTCCCTGAATCTTCATTTTTAGTGAGCCGGTATATTTCCTGGCTCTGTGGTCCAACGTTCGTCCAACATGAACATATTTTTGTCACCTTACAACCCAGTGCACCACTGTTTGATTGTGTTTTTGTTTGTTTTCTTTTTATTTCCTATATGTTTCAGGTCCTAGTAGCTACCATGTCAACTGTAACTGTGGCCAGAAGTAATTCTGGAAACAGACTACAGTAATGGATTTATCGTCATTAAAATGCAAGGTCATGTGTCCATATGGATGCATATGGGCCGCATAAACAGTAGCTTGGCCAGAGAAGGAAGTCTTACTTCATACATCCTCTGTCACGTGCTAAATTAAACAACAGTGGTTTTCAATAAATAGTGTTTGTCTTCTTTTTTTTTAAGTGAAGCTGTGAACAAAAAAGGCACAATAATAACAAATATATGTTCATTCCTAGTTCAAGTTTGCATGTATCTTTCTCATCATTTTAAATCCCAAAATATCACAGCACATCATTGGTTCCTTTTTAACCAACAAAACACAAGTCAGTAACATAAGATTACATACAAAGGGTTAAAATCCTACATATTATACCACAGCTACTGCTTCACTACACTTCCTATATGTTATGGATAACATACGATTCTCTCCTTTTCTTTAATACACACATACGAAGACTACAGTTCAGTCTTAGAAATAGGTTTTTGGCAATTACCTGAACTATACATAGCAAATACAGTATGTACAAAAAGAATCTGTCGACAATAGCTTCATGAAATAAAAAACAAAAAAAGTATGGACCATTTGGAACGTCCAGGGGTTGTGTCCCTGTAAGGCAAACCTCCCCACATTTCCTCTTCAACCTTAAACAGATATTTCAAACATAGTTCCTAAGAATGATGTGGGATTAAATAGGCAACGAGACGAGTGTAAGAGACGAATCAATTTGTTGGAACACAGCTCATATCATGTGTAATGGCTGATGGGAAAAGAGGTAAGTCAAGGCACAGTCTCACCAAAGCTCATCTCCGGCTCGACTCATATGTGGAGTAATGAGTGATTTTAAGAACATTTGCATGGAGCAGATTTGACCTCAGCTTTATGCAAACGAACCTGTGAAGTGCTGTGTACCAAGCAGGCAAAAGTCTTTTTACACTTATCAAACCAGGCATTAAAAATCAATGTGAGTCGTGGTGTGTTCCTTGCCCTCGATGTTTAAAGAAACAGTTTAGCGGCTGTAATGCATTAAAACACAAATACAAAGACAGCTGGTCTGTCGACTGTCAGCCAGACTTCACGAGGCTCTGTTAAAAAATATAGTGAGGCCGCTCAACTTCACACAATAGGAGTCTGGGAAGTCCTAACACACCTTTGCCACATTCAGCGAGAACAAAGTAGCATCAGAAAGGAGGAGGGTGTGTGACTATTCTGGGTTTTGAGTGTGTAAAATTAACAAAGGCACGTCCTGAGGCTCCATAGTAAATTGAAATGGATTTGATATTTCTGGCATATTTCCTTACCTCCAATGGTATTATAAAATGTAAGGGTTAAACAGAGAGCATGTGTCGGCATGTTTGTTGAGGAAAAGAATATGTCTTGATGTATTTTGTGTCCAAGTGTTCCTATTTATACATATGAATATTTTTTGGCGAGGCTCTGCGTCAAGCCCGTCCCGTCTTATTTGCGCTTCCTGAGCACCAGGTACATGAGGCCGCTGATGAGAGTCATGGGGAAGCTGATCCAGGCCAGGATGTAGGAGGAGCCGTACGAGCCGTCCTGGAGACTCGGCATGTGGAAGGTGTTTTTCTGCGCCGTGTAGATGGATACAGCGATCATCACACATAGAGCTGGACGAAGGAGAGAGCAGGAGGGGGGGGGAGGAGGACAGAAGTTGCACTTAATAGTTGATAAGTGAATATCATTCAAACTCTGACATGCACAACAGTTACTTGTCTCTTGCAGCCAGTGGGGGGCCCTTAAAAGAACAGTTTGTCATTTCGGGAAATACATCTTTTTGCTACCTCTGTCATACCTACCTGTTAAAAATGAGGTGACTGTCAGCTTAGCAACGTTACTTAGAACGTTCAGCAGATCACAACGCCTTGAGACTTAAATCTTTATTCCTTACATTTAACAGTGTGAACTATATTGAAACTTCCCTTTGCTCTTTTGTGTGTGAGTGTTTTGGGTCATACACATTGTGTCTGAATGATGGGAAAAGTTTGGCACACAAGATACAGAGTTGCTGACACCATTCACAGAAACATGCTGGAAGAAAGAAAGCGTTTTTTCACCAGACGTCCCCATACACTGGGACTTTAACTGAGTTTAAATCGCACAATAATCATTTTCAATAGGACACAGGGTGAGGTCATTCCAGTCCAGCCTCAGAAATGTGTGGACAAAACTCTTGCCACAGTTATTTACAGTATGTTGATCCTGGCTAATGTGGAAGTCACCATAAATTCAAAAGATTAACATGTGCGTGTGTCACTCACAGGCCAATAGCTGGATAACCGCGGTGAAGAGGAATCTCTCCCCCTGTTGGATCTTGAAGAGCTGAAGGATGAAGACGAAGAAGCTGACGCAACACAAAATGGATGCCAGGATCATAGTGGCCTGAACGGCCTGCAGGTAGGCTGAGGGGAATGAGGAGAAGAGGTGATCACAATACAGAAACAGAAGCTTACACACACACACACACACACAAACACACACACACACAGGTTCAATGGAGCTGTACACCGTCTTACCTGCATCAGTCGTATGGCTGTTCTCCACAGGGACGCAGGTGGCGTTGCAGGAGTACCACAGGTCGGTGAAGATCACGTCGCGTCCTGCTGGCGTCACCACCCACCACGCCTTCAGCGGGGAAGAAACGGAGTTGTTGTTCAAAATAATGAAAATGTCATTTGCTGCCATGCAATTGTGTGTTCACTCCTGGTTTATACTCACATTGTGAATGGTTGCAACAAAGCACAGGATGGCTGCAGCCAGGTGGAAGAGGATGATGAAGGCTAAGATGATCAACATGGCTGCCCTTCAGACTTGTCCGCTGCTTCTCGCCCGTTGGTCAGGCCAGTTAGAACGTCTCGCAGGCTGTTTCAGTTGGCCGTCTCTGTCGTTTGGTGTGTGGTGGCCCCGCCTGATGCCTGTGTGAGTGTGACGTCTGTGTGTTTATGCTGGTTTGCAGGTGAGGGGTGGACCAAGGTCTCTCACGTGAAAGGATTCTGTTGGGAGAGACAAAAATGTAACACGTTAATAATACAAACAAGCACACAAAAGATGAATCCCCCGTTTGCCATCAGGTTGTAAATGAAGTACATATGTACAATTATTGCACAGGTCCTGTAGTCTGCAGCCCCACAGGATTGTAAACATGTGTACATGCAGTACGCCCACAACTCGTGAGAAATTGCAGAACGAACATTCGGATTTACATATTTGGCTTTTTTGCATCACGAGCATTATGAGAATAAAATTGCTCTGACTTTATGCAAACTTTCATTTATCTTCTAAGTTTCAGAAAAAAATACATATATCATTAATTTGTCCTTCTCTGTGTAGCTGTAACATGTTCAGTATTTCTGATCCCCCAAATATTTAATGATTAAAAAAACACAACATGTTGAATATACAGGAAAAATGCAGCTTCCATTTAGACTTCAATATGGAATTGTGTCAAATTCTTAGAGGAAAAGGAAATGCTGTAAAGGCAATAATCCAAGTAGCCTTCATATGCACTTGCAGCAACTGTTACATCTGCAACCAGTTACCAAAATGCATAACATTTCCAAACATCCATAAACAAACAAAAAAATTGCAGGGTTAATGAAACAGCCAGAGAAAAATATGTGGCCGCCCTCAAGTCTTCCCACAAATTGCAGAAAATGCTACGGAGACATGGGACGAAGTGTGTGTACGTTGTGTCCCGTGTACCTATGAGTGTGGGTGAGTGTATGCACAGTTACAGTATGTGGGCGTGTGGTGTTTACTCTGCAGTGATTGAAGCCCTTAATCCCGACTATGGCTTGTTGATAGTACCAACTGTTTACACCGTCAGATGAGCACTCGCTGTGCTCTGTTCAGTCTTAGGTTGAACCAAAGCATAAGAGCATAGCAGACAATGTCATCCACTAATACCAAGAGAGCTTCACGCATTGAGATGTATTTAAAACGACGCAGCCACAGGACCCCTTCATGCATTCTTCAGTTTCATCATGGAGATCCTTTTCTTTAGGCTCACATACTGCGAGTGAGCCTGTGATGTTCTTTTCACATCGAAATAGACATTTGAGACAGGTCAAATACAAAACAAACAAACTCATCTCAAACTAAATGTCCAGATGAGTCAGGCTTCAGAAAACGCTGTTGACAGTCATAACAGGTGTGCAAGAGATGAAACCTGGTTTGTGTTTTTGTAATTCTGTTTCTGAACTCTTCTCCATTGGTCTTTATGTATCCGCCCTTCTACTTTGTGTGATGCTTCTTTTTTGTTTTTGCTCACATGTACTGATCTACCACAACACTACAACCCGCTTGTACCTCTGTGAACTGTCCCGAAGGGTAAATTCCATTGAGTAGCAAACAAATCCATAAATCCAAGTTTTTTTTTTATTCATTTATGAAAGAGGTTAACATTCATACTGCTACAAATAATCACACAAGACAAGATTCTGAAACCAACATTTCTTTCTGACAAAACCCTCAGGTAACGCAGTTTCGAGGGGCTGTTTTACAACGTAATGACTGTGCAGCGAAGACTTCATTCCTGATACCACTAAACTTGTCTGCCCTCTGTTTACACTTTACACATCCAAAATTACGCATGTGCACACATATGATTTTGATTGCTGGGGCCAACTAAAATCCCACCAACGCTGCAGAAACTATAAGCGGGCGGAGACACAAACATGTTTAAAAGCACATGTGAGTTCACGCACTCACTCACGCACACACACACACACCCACACGCACACACACACACACACCCACACGCACACAAACACACACACACACACACACACACACACACACTCACACACACACACACACACACACAGAGCCAGACAGCAGAGGAATTATCCCTCTCTGCCAAAATGGAGACACAGTAAAAACAGCCTCTCTCTCTGCCGACAGGAAGCAGGCCAGAGTGTTTGTGAGGGAGCACGCGGCGGTGGGGCGTGCCAGAAGAGAAGCCCTCCCTGTCTGAGTTGGAGGACGGGGGAACGCCATCTAAAGTAAGCTACACACTTTGATTCACTTGTCATGGGTTTAGACAGGAAGGTAAACGAGTAGTGATGTGCAATCCCACCGATTCTCTCTCCGATCCGATGCCGAGTAAAGCCAAGGGTGGTGTTGCTGACGTCGATACTTTGCACAAGAGCTTAATATGTTCAGAATTAAAAAGTAGGGCATTTCAAATTAGAGCCACGTAGTGACAGAATTCTCAGCAACAAAAACAAAAATATAGTCACACTATATCAATAAACAGTGCACAGTCTAGCTTATTCTCTACAAACAGATACGAACAAGATTTCCTCCAGACCAAGTAAGCAAAAGTGTAAATATCGAGCTTTCAATATGAGAATCGATCCTAGGACCCACATGTTTGGGATCGGAAGTATAATATTTCAGTTTCGATCCAAGAGATTTGCAATCCAAACTGAGGTAGACCTGGCAACACGAGCTTTGATCCGTGTGCATCAATGCCAGCCTATAACATACTATATGGTTTGTTAGTTTAGAACTCAATATGATTTTATAGATGACACTTCAGTCGTGTACAGCAGTTTCATGAACTGCAATGCAAAACTCATTGGGGGATTTCTGTGAAATCTATAGCCATAATCATTTAAACACAATACAGGATATGTAGGCATTGTATATTGTAAGAGGTCTGGCTTTTGCTGCCTTAGGCCCCTATGAGTTCCCAGAAATTCAAAATGACCATGGTGAGAGAAAGAGGGAGAAAGAGAGAGAGAGAGAGAGAGAGAGAGAAAATGGAAAACATGAAGTAGAAGAGTTGGAAGGATCAACGGTTTAAATGATATATGAATCTAATCTGACCTGCAGGGACATTTTTGGAGCAGTAAATAAACTTCTAGACATGTAGACACACACACACACACACACACACACACACAGCTGTTCTGATTCCATTTACAGCTGCTTTCTCGCCTCAGCAAAGAGAGGAAAAGGGTGGAGGAGCGAGGGAGGAGACGGAGGGTGAAAGAAGGGAACCTCATTGGTGGGAAATGGAGGGAAGAAAGAAAAACAAAAAACATGAGCGTAAACCCACACACGGACATACTGTGATGTACACACGCATGTATATATATATACAAAGAACTCAAAATCGCAAATATATAGCCCGCCGAGAAACTCACAAAAAAAATGAGAGACTCTCCGGCGGAGTTTAGACGACTGAAGTTAATTTAAACGATGTAGACTGCAGACATAAAAGCCTGCTGATGACTATTTACTGTTTGTGTAAATGATATGTATACTTTACCCTTTCTGTGTGTGTGAGTTGTAGAAAGATTTATTACTTTGTTTGTCCCAACGGCCATTATTTTTCTACATATGAGGGTAGTTATGTAAAAAAAATGCAAATATTTCAGCCCATTTATTATTGTCATTGAAATTGCTGTAGACTTTACTTTGTGTTTGTCCACTACTTCCCCCGTTTTTAATGAGCAAGCATAATAATAATCAGTTCATGAGGACCAATATGTCTAAGTTTAATGAACCATACATTCATTACAAATCTCACCACCCTCCATTTATCTCTCTCTCTCTCTCTCTCTTGCTTCCCCCCCCCCCCCCCCCCCCCCCCTCAACGAACAGACAAACGTTAACCTAAATGTGAAGCCTCGAATTCCCCGCGGATCCCTGGGAACGGTGTTGCCTTGCAGAGGCTTCACTCAGCGTTGATAGTAAAGTGTGAAAGCGCTGATACTCACGTCTGACACCCGGCAACAGCTGCAGACACACACACTCACACACACACACACACACACACACACACAGAGAGAGAGACCACATGCATGCTGTATACATTAGCTCCGCTAGGCTGGTATTCATAACATTGATATTTCACACATCTTCACGCCTTATCCATCATAATTGGCACATGCAAACACTGAGGGGTATATTTCCCTCAGCTGTGGTTGTTCAATCATCCTCCTGTACTCACTATTCATCACTGATAAACCATTGATAAACTCATCTGGAGTATGATGCACTGATGTCTAACCAAAACAAAAGACACGTCTATTGTATGTGGTCACTGGGGATAAGTGACGTGGGCTACACAAGAGGGTTTCAGGGGTTTGAGGCTCATGGAAGGAAGGAAACACACCAAAACTACCACTTTATTCAGCATTAGAGCACATGCTTTGTCACTACTATAAGCATTTTCCTATGGGTTTTTTTGTACATGATTTACAGTTTCCCTTTATGTTTTGCTTTTCAAAAGCCCTGAATACAAATACAAAATAAGGTCAAATAAAAAAGTGTACTGTAGATTCCTGTAAATCACATATTTTGTCAGGTAGGCTGACAAATTCTGTCAGACTCCAGCCTCCTCCCCTGACACACACACACACACACACACACACACACACACACGCTGGCAAACAGGCACAAATGCTGCAATTCCTCTCCTCCATTCAGCCTTATAATGGGAGGCTGGGGGACTCGGCGCAAGAGTGCAACTGTGTGCACGTGTGCTGACTGACGGATTCCCTTGCCTGGTGGAAAATGCTGACTTCCAACATCCTTTTTTTTTTTCTTCTTTTTACTCTTTTCATAAAACACAAAGCCACAGACTTAACTGGGCCTCTAAATCTCATTCCCCCATCTCTCTCACTATCCCACTCCCTTTCTCTTTCTCTCTCTCTATCTCTCCCCCTCTATCTGTGTCTGTCTCTTTCTTTCTCTTTGGCCATGGAAAAACTGACTGAGGAAGGAAAGAAGGCATGAAGGCTTCCAGTGGACACTTAATTGCTACTGAAATGCAACATCCCCTCTCGTCCAAACTTTCACTTTGGGCTACTCTTTGGCATTTACCGTAAAGTGATGCTCATTTTCTTTTGCAAAGTACAGAAAGACATTGTGTTAATAAACTGCATATATAGGGACCAAAAATAAAAGCTACAATTTGCAGTAACAGTTCATAAGTGTCGAAACTGCCGCTTTTTCAAGATTTTACACTTAAGTTTTAGGTGTTACACTTTGCCATATCAATAAAAACTAAAGAAACACCATTCACTGATGAGGCCAGTGAGGTGTGGTTCAAAAAGGTAGAAGGGCACCTTGACACAAGACTCAATGATCAAGAAAATGAATCAACCCTCGTCATCATCATGTTAACTGTTTGTTTTTCCCGGCAAGGCCTTGTAGCATCTCAGTTTCATTCATTCGTGGTAAATATGTGGCGTTGGCAAATGCGTGTGTGTACACAACAACAACAGCCAAGCTCAAGGCTTATTTTTAGAGAAAACAGAAAAAGGGCACATCTTCCAGGGAATGAAGCCAGCAACTAAACAAACAACTTTGTATAGGAAGAGAAGAGAAGAACATCAGACGATACAAACAGGAGAAGGAACGTGCACACGCGCACAGTTGGGTTTTAGCGCGGATGAGCGGTCATCAAATACAGAATTATAGATACAACAGCTAAACAGTTTTCATGCTTTACATGATGGACTTACAAGAGACCTCTCATAGTCAGAAACATGATGCCCGTACACTCGAGTCTCACACTCACCCATTGGGGGAATCCAACCCCAGGAACTGAGACACGCACAGCTGAGGATTTAACCTCAATACAGAACGGTCACAACGCAGTAACTTCTTGGAGCTGAAGTTCTTTTCAGCTTCAGCTCAGATTCTGCTGTATTGTGGCTCGCCTGCGCTTATTGCTTGATTATAAATAGATTATAGCTGTCATGCTTCAATTTGCAAAGTTAAGACATTTATATTTAGCGTCTAACGACGAGCAGGAATCTTTGGCATCTTAACAATTACATTTATTCATAGCCGCGACTTACAAACACAGACTGGCAAAGATTTCCATACATCGCAGATCGACAACGTGTTAACCCGATATGCCGTGTGTGGAGTTCTGTTTATGAATTCAAACAAAGGATGCACTCACTTATCCTACATAGCCAACGGCAAACAGAGCCTCTTATTACTGACAAGCCCAGCCTCATACCTCAACGTTTACAAGATATTTTACAATAACTCATGAATCTATTAGTGCGTCAGCATTCTACATATAAGCTTCTAAAAAAACTGACTTGAGGCTTCATAAATTAAATGTTTTTACTAGTTTGAGTTTAATTGAATACCAGGAGAGATTCCACACAGCAGACATTTCAGCTAAACCAGTGGTTCTGGAAGAAATCATTTTCAATTAATTCCAGCATTGGGCTGTGTCTTTAAACAGTGCATAACTATAGATGGGGACCAGTTGTGCCAATCAAGCATTTTATATATATATAGATATATAGATATATCTATATATATCTATATATACCTATATATATCTATATATAGATATATATAGATAGATAGATAGATATATATATATCAGTTGAAAGAGACAGAGAGAAACACGCCTGCAAGAAAACACAGACGGTGAACTTGACACAATGAGTGTGATGCCGAGGTCTGCCTGCCTGCCGAGGATGGTAAAAACTCTGTGGAGGATTTCTCCCTTTGCTGCCGATGGCCAGTCCGACCACGACAGACGGATCGGTGTTTGTGCGTGTGTATATTGTATCGTTTTATTTTGGTATCATTTGGTAACATTTTGTATTGGTGCGGTGGTGACGGTGGGATTATTGTGCGGCTACAGGCTGTCAACCCCAAATGTTATGGCCACAGTGGCAGGTGCTTGCATCCGAAGGCATGGAACATGATCTTCCCTCTTTTTTGAAAACAGCTGTGAATGCAGTCAATTTTTGGCGGGGTCAAGGTCACATGCAGTGCCTTTTTAATTGGACAACTTTGTAGGGAGACCGCTACATTACTAGAAGTATTTTTGCAGCTGGTGTGAGAGGTCAGGGCTTAAGAGAGAGGACAAACCCATTGCAGTTTTTTTAGGGGTTTTTTTCTGGGCCCAGAGTGTAAAACAAAATATCTTGCCAATGTTTTCAACAGCCTCAACCTCGCAATCCAATGAGGATATCCTGGAGAATCCGACGTGTTCCCCCAACCGACTTCCTCCACTCAAACAACCTGTCTGTGGTCGTAGTGAGAGAGGTGGCCACCGCTCAGCTCACTGCAGAGAGAGGGAGCACTTCAGCTCATACCACTGCAAATATTACAGTCAAACTTTTCAGAAAAGTCTTCATGACTATAATACGAGCTCTGTAACATCGTTTACTGGTTGAAGCACTTCCTGAAAGTTACCTCAAGACCAGGGATGGGAATCAATTCCAGTGGAGAAACTGTTCCAAATTGTCCGAAACATCAGAATCATGTGCCTCTGCGCTATATATATGCTGCGCCAAGTGAATTCTCAACAAGTGGCCAGTGGTGTAATGTTTGTAAAATGGTAGGAAACTTTCCACGTAACACGAGCTTGAATTCCAGGAATGCCAGGCATTTGAAACTCAACGCACGAGTGCCACTGCTTCCGAAACAAGCAACAACAACAACAACAAAAAAGGAAAAATAAAAAAATGAATGCTTTAGAAATAGTTTCTCATTTCGTCCTCATTAGATTAAGACGGACAAACAGCTGCATTGAGGATGAAAACCTACGCAGGCCTGATAAGCTGATAAGCAGAATCAAAAATAACATTAGTATATTATAAACCACCCATTTACACTGGTAATTTTTACAGGAAACCTTTCATGTTGGATAGTTACGTGTGTGTGTGTGTGGGTGTGTGAGTGTGTGTGTGTGTGTGTATGTGTGTGTGCGCATGCATTTGCATGATTTCCACACACATGCCTAATGTGACAGCGCTGAGCGATGACATGGCAGAGAGAACTCAGCTCAAATCCTCCACCCTCATCTATTCTATCATCCTCTCGTTCTCCTCCCTGTCTCCATTCTGCCCTTTGCCACTTCACACGTTTCCTCTAATAGTTTTCATCTGTCAGTACCTTGGCACTAACCCTGCGACTAATCCCGCTCCTATCAAATACCACACACCTTTTCTCTCTCCTGCTGCAGTCGCTACTGTATGAGTGAAAATACTTTCAAATTAGCACTGGCGCTCTCAGGCCGCGTGTCACATCTCATCAGCGCGCAGCACCGTCCAAACACTCCTGGAGCGTTGCTGCTTCTTGGTGCTTGACAGTGTAAATGTGTCACCAGCTGCACTCCGCAGACACGGTTCACTGTCACGGTGTCAATCAAAAAAAACTTCCACATTACCCTCTGCAAGATTAAACTTATATTCATTCATTCATTCATTCATGTAACTGTTTATTCTTCTAGCCATTCTTTAAACTCCCTTTGTGGTTGCTTCACACCTAACATGTGTATGTGGAGGTTTAAGGTTTTTAATGTTAAGGTGTATCACCAAGTCGCTGTCAATGCTATTGAGCTGTGATGTTGCCTCATTGTGAACATTCCTCTGATGCAGTGTTTGAAGAAAATAGACAAATGTGATTTTTTTCAGTGACACTGTATAGTGGTTGTGCAAACAGATATCACATAGAGACAGACTCTCTGTCAAACTCATGTCTCCACCGCCGCACAGCTTGTCTGCAGCCCAGTTTCAGAGACCACAAGGGGGCGCCACATCGAGGGGACACAGCAACCGTAAACCACTGCCGATCATCGAAACTAGTGAGAGTGCAACTCATGTCAAAAATGCTCAATCGGGTCAGTAGTATTCAAAACTGTAGTGCAAAGAATTCTCTTTTTGAACTGGGATGTGAATCATTTTGGAATGATGATCTGACAGTGTTCAGTCCGACAGAACAAACCAAACTCATCCTACAGGGAAATTACTCCTAAATAAATCACATAAAACACATTTAAGATAGAGGAAAAAGAAGCTACAGCAACAAATAAATACATTTAGATTCATTTATAATAGCAGTAAAAGAAAAAAAAGCAAAGTAATGTTACCATATGGCTTAGAGATGCAAATAGGCCAAGTTAGACTTCGTTGGAAAGTCTAACGAGGAATGAAGCAGCTATACTATAAGAAAAAGTGTCTTGTGTTCCAATATAAAAAAGACCAAAATATCTATTTATGTCTCCTTGCCAGGCACAGAACATTCAGTCAGTTGACAGACGACTAAAAGTTAACACACACACACACACACACCGGTGACTGACAACGCCCCTTTCATTACCAACGTCCGAAACTTGGAGCGAGAGAAGCTCAGTTATGATCTGTGTAAAAATAAATAATAATTGAAAAAAAACAAAACGATCGAACATAAAACGATTATTTTTAGAAAAATAAAAACCTGCTCTCCCTTCCAGTGCGGGCTGTCCTCGGGGAGCTCGGATGGAAATCTGAATATTAAACCTGGGGTCTCAGTGCGTAAGAACAGCTGGGCTCACAAGTCAACATTGATTCTATTAAATGGACATTTTCAAAATATCGTGTTGGGTTTAAATGGGACATGAAAATCTCGCCAGGTCCGTGCAGCATTCAAACAATATGCAAACTAAATATCCACAGAGTCGACTCACCGAGAGGGAAGCTGTGCGGGGCTCCAGATGTGACTGTGCGTCTTGGGGTCCAAACCAACCCAAAAAAAAGAAGGTTGGTGAATTGCAAAATTCAAGCAGTGAAGTGAAAAGTACTGCGAGAAAAACCGCCTCAGTGACAAGACGCGACAACGCGGGAGCTGCGGAATCCTACTAGTGGTGCCAAAAATAAAAAAAAGTTTGAAGCGCACGTTCACGCGGGCCGATCGTCGTGAGCGCGCGTGGGACGGCTCCAGAGCTGGATGGGTGTGGCCTGGGATTTAATATGCTGGGGAGTGTGTGTGTGTGTGTGTGTGTGTGCGTGTGTGTGTGTGTACGCGCGTGCGTGTGTGTGTGTGTGTGCGCGCGTGCGTGTGTGTGTGCGCGCGTGTGTGTGTGCGTGCGTGTCTCACATGTGCTTGTAAACCATCGCTGTGTCTTCACAACTTGCTTTTAAGGTGAAGGGTAGAATTAGGTTTAGTTTAAGGTCAGGGTAAGCATGATGTCAGGCCTCACGAAAATAGACTAACAAACGTGTGTGTGCGTGTGTGTGTGTGTGTGTGTGTGTGCACGGGAAGATTGGGGTTTAAACCTCAGCGGAAAAGTGTCTATGAAAAAAATTCATAATGGGAGTCAGGGGGGAAGTTTTTAAAGTCTGTCCCCTTACATGGCAGACAGACTGGGGGGGGGGGGCAAGGAAAACAAATGAAACAGAGGTCAGACAGAGGAGGAGACAAAGGGAAATTAAAAAGATAAAAAAGGGATGAGAAGTCAAAGAAGAGGGAGGCATGAAGAATGGGGCACATGCTGAACGTGGGGCCCGGAGAAGAGCACCGCAGGAAATGGAGAGGTGAAAATGAGCAATGAGTATGAGCAAAGGTTTGCACATATTGTTGTTGGAGCAGTCACTTCCCTGACTCTTCTATTTGTATTCTATCCTATTCTTGGATTGCTTCCTCTTTTCTTTTCTTTTTATACATGCAGCAACGGCATTTCTGCACCTCCCAGAAAAAGCTGTGCAGCGCGGAGACTTTTAAATTTGCTTCTGCTCAAATGTGGGTCTCACCCCTTGGAGGACACATGGTTTACTTCCATGCGAAGCATTCACAGAAAGGGTAGAGTAACCGACGCGCTACAGAAGGAGAATCACTGCCTGTCTCCTGCTTTCCATCTCCCTGCGTCATAGTTCCACCCTCTGTCTCAATGTGAAGCTCCAACAGCTGTTGCACTAAAATGTCTTAATGGCGCTTTCTGCTCTCAGTCTTGCACACAAGCGCATATTTGGTCAAAGATGGCTTGAGTGCTCCAGACTTCACAGCATGCCTTTGGTCTCGGTTTGTGTGTGTGTGTGTGTGTGTGTGTGTGTGTGTGTGTGTGTGTTTTTATATACAGTAATAAAACACTATGTTTTTAAGTTGTTGTGCAACACTTGGAGTTAGTTAAGGGGATATTTTTAGGAAATACACTTCTTTTCTCCCTTGTTGACAGTTAGATGAGACGATAGGCCAAGATTGGTCCCCGTGAGACTGTGACGTGTCATTTTTCCGGTTTGGTTTTTGTTCTGGTGAAACACACAAGAAGGAGCCAGTGGACTTTCAATGTGCCAGTGTGCCTATTTTTGTTGCTTTTGGAAAGAGTCTAACTCTCACCTAAAAATTGTAATTCGTCAAATGCCAAACTACTCCTTAAAGTGTTTATCTCCGTGAGACCAACCAGCCTTGATGAAAGGTCAGATATATGGACAGAGGTCTGCCAAGAAGTTTATAAATGGTGCAGAGGGGCACCATGTCTTTTTGTGAGTTCATTGAGAAGGTCTGTAACTCCCAGGTATGTTGTACTTTTCCTAGTATCACTGCATAATTATATGTATTAATTTGGCACCGCGGGTGTAAAAAGCCTGTGTTTATACAATGCCACACCCAACTCTAAAGGCATATGATCTCCGGGTCTGAGTCGACAAATTGCTCTCCCATCAGGGCTTGCCATTTGCAAATAACATGACACTTAACATGACCAACAATAATGGCACTCGCAAAAAGGTTGCTGTGACCACTTTTGCAGGCCTGTGACCTCAGGACATCGGGATCTTTGTCTCATGCGCTTGGTGGTCCGAGCTCACCGCTGTGACTGGATAGGATTCTTTTGTGGGGTCATATGGAAGTGGTTAGTTGCGACTGGCATGAGGCAATGAAGAGGGCATTGTCCAGGCTTATGTGGCACATATTTCTTTGCATTTCCGTGGCTGTCACAACACAGGACCGCCACTGAGAATGAATGTGGATGGTTGATCCTGAAAGGTTATATATCCGTACACTCAAAGTGACGCGAGAACGGCACATAGGCCGGGCCAGAGGGCACTGGACCATCTAGTTTAGCCGCCATAATGGTGTAAAGTTGGGGGGGGGGGGGGGGGGTGAAACTTGGTGTCATGTTTCTATCTGCTTCAATAAATGGGTGAACTTGGTGTCCAGAGATTCAAACAGCTCACACTTTGGTTCTTTTCAACCAACCTATACACGTTCTAATGACAGGCAGCAGGAGGGAAGCTTATTGGGATTCTTTTGACAAAGGCTCGGGAGACCCCGCGCGTGTTGCTGTGTGTGAACAGTAGTTAACCACGGTCCAAAATTCTCATCAGACCACAAATTGCTCTCAGGAGGTTTGCACGGGGTCACGTTTGCAGAGGTCTCACGTAACATATTCAAACACAAATAGTGTGTTGTGCATGCGGGAGAGGAATGGATGGAATCTGTATGTTGAGCTGATGGTACCACATTGCAATGCTTGACACGATGGATTCTCTCTCACATTCACTCCTTTGCAGAAATTTTTATTGCATTTTCTGTGGCTCATCTGTATGTTTTACTTGTCTATCAATTTTTTTACTGGAGACAGTGACTAGTAACCTGTGTGTCGGCCTGCTGTGCACTTGTTGTCCGTTTCCACATTGCATCGCTGCACACAACAGCACACACACACGTCAGCCCCCAGCCAGGGCCTGTTTAAACACAAATCAATCCCATCATCCTCAGCTCCTCGGTCAACTGACATCCCCCATTTACGCACAAACACTCACAAAGGAGCAGGGGGGGGGGGGGGTGTTGGGGAACAGGTTAAACCTCTCTGCCAGGTGTCGAGTGTCAGGTGTCCACCACACAGGTTAACACACGCAAACATTACAGACCCACTCACACACATACACACACACACACACACGTTACACTGTACATCATTGTCAGAACATATCAGTTTTCTGCTATTGTCATGGATCTATAGATGGAAACTATACGGCGACAATTACCTTAAAATAAGGCTTTGTAGCACAGTGTATTATCTGAGTAAAAGTACTCGATTACTCCAGGCAAAAGTTTTCTCACGTACACAAGCAATATTACCACAATGTGCAAAGTGCTTGTCATGCAAAAACAAAGATGGTGGCCAGAAATGGCTTATCGCCCTCCTCAATGTGAACCCAAAAATAAACCTTATCAGTATTTCTATTTGTATGTCTTGATGGGTTTTTTTTAATAATGATTTTTTTATGTTTTTACACAGAATAACACATTGATATTTGGTTGTGTTTTACAAAAGATCAAAAATGTGTAACATCTGGCTACATTCAGAAAGTTGTTTCTTCACCTTGTTGATTTTCAAACATTCCCTGGTATTTATTTTTCAGAAAACTGAATGCTGCGCTCTGTACCTTGAACAAAGGTAATAAATGAGAGGCACAAACTCCCCTTACATTTCTTTAATATGTCCTGCATTGTTCCTCCTGGAGTGACATCCTGTGTAGAGCAGCGGTGCAGCAAGTGTGTGGAAAGTGTGAGATTAAAGCTGACTCCTTTTGAAAAAATAATAGGTGAAATGTTTTTCATTTTAAAAAGTTTAAAACTAATTTTCATGAAACTTGGCAGGAGTCTGCTGTGGTCGCCTGCAGCAGGCTGTTTCTTTCATCTACAGTGATGCCTCTGGCATTTCTACCACCTGGATGTGTGCCAGAAACACACACACAAGCACACACACACACACACACACACTAACACACACTCACGCACACACACATACACACACACAGATCTTCAGGCAGACAGGAAGAACCCCCCACCTCCCCTGTTCCTGTTTCTCACAGCATGCATGCGCACGTGTGTGTGTGTGTGTGTGTGTGTGTGTGTGAGGCAATCAGCAGGAGGCAGATTGAACAGCAAAGGAGAAAAAAAATACACAAAGACATGAGACAGAAGATAGTGGAGAACACAAGCATTATTACGGGACAGACAATTACAGAGAATTATACAAAGAAAAAGAAAGGGGGACAAGTCAGGGAGATGTGATTATGGAAGAATTCCTTCTACACCACTGTCCTCCCTGCTTCCCTCTCCACTGGCGAGGTTGGGGTGTCAGGCTCAGTCAGCGTTTATACTGATGCAGATAATGCGATTATCCAAACTCCTTTGCCAAACAAAGACATACAGAACAAAAAATACAGAGGTATTGTAATTGCAAATTAGTCATTTTTATGTCAAAGTGAAATTGTGGCTTTATAGGGTCTTTCATCCTGTGACACAGTCATACAAGTCATACAAGAGTTTTCTCTGCACGTGACAACTAAATACTCACAATGCATCCACTTTGGAGATCCAACTTTGATGGTCAAATGAAAAGAGGAACACATTTAGGGTGGATACTCTCACAGAAACAAAAAGAGAGTTGAAATGCTTGTTTAACCTTGCAAGTCAGGTGACTGAGAAGACGTTTGTTTGGATCAACCGCCTGAGGAAGCGAGATACAAGTTTAGAAAGAGCAAAGAGAAAGAAATATACCCGTCTGATGAAGGTAAAACATATCACACATGCAGTCATACAAACACAGGCTGCTTTCCATTGCATTTGCATTCCCATATTTTCATTCATTTGCTTAAGCACGTGGCCACAGGAGGAAATGTCGCACACTGGGGGGAACATTTTTAACTGTAGGAAGTAGAGGGAACTGGGAGTGACTGCAAAATTTAAGTCATGAGCACAACAATATCAGGGTTTGTTCCTGACGTGCACGCACACACACACACACACACACACACACACACACACAGACGCAAAAAGGGGCAGAGCCACTCAAACTTGACAAGTCCACAAGGAAATGACCACTGGCACAAGTACAACACTGATAAGACAGCGGCCATTAAGGATCTATAATGTACACAGTTGTCGTGGTTCGTCAGCACTTTCTCTCCAAACCGAATGAACACACAAACACAGGAGCACCCACAGGAACACAACATGTCCAACACAAGCTGCATTTCCACCAAAAGTACCTGGAACTTTTAGACTCAGGAACTTTTTTTCGAGGAACTAAAAGGTTTCCGCCTTTTTTTTTAATAGTTTATGAACACGTTTTTATATTATTCTAAAGCTAAAATAATTATTTTATATTTATATTCAGTTGACAACAGCATATTGTATTTTTTTTACATTTCTATGGCAGGAAACAAAGTGTTGCTTTCCCTTCTGTCTTCAGAGTTTAAATCCACTGTGTATGTACACACGCAGAGGAAAACATTTTTATCTAACAATGTGTGACCAGAAATAGGCTGCTGGATCTTCCTTCCTTTAAATAAACAGTATGACACACACACACACACAGACACGCACACACACACACACACACACACACACACACACACACACGCTAAAGCCAGACAGGGAGATAACGAAAGTTATTCTGGGGTTATTCTGTTCAGGCAGCAAGTCGGGACAGCTGCAGGGTGACTGCCTGGCCCTCCATCCGCCAACGTATAACCTCATGACCTCTGACCTCTTCAGACTGTGTGTGTGTGTGTGTGTGTGTGTGTGTGTTTGTGTGAGTGTGTGTGTGAGTGTGTGTGTGTGTGTATGTGTTTACACCTGCTGTCTATTTGCCCAAAGACTTTAAAAAGAGCAGTATTGTAGAGATACTGCCTTTCGCATTTTAGAATGAATAAGTGTTAATAATAAGCATTTCATCTACAGTATGATGAAAAATTGTCTATGAAATCAGCATCTATGAAATCTTTTTTGCAAACCCAAAAATGTCACTTCTTCTTTACACAGGAACTTTCCCCAGTAACTAGGGACTTTGTGTGTGTGTGTGTTCGTCTTCATCAGTCTGCTTTTTCCTTTAAACTATGCACAAAACAAAACAAACCTAATCTTGAATGGTATCAGAGTGAGACAAACCGCTTAAAGAATCCTGAAGGGACCAAAGCGCAAAAGATGGCGGACGTGGGAACCGTATCGCACCCCTCCCACCAACAAGCCAACCGTCTGCTTTATAACCGCAAACACGTCGAGCCAATCGTGTTGTTGCCCTGAAGCAAGTGAAACCTTGCACATGCAATGTAGAAGTAACCTGTGAGAGGAAAAAGTGTTCAAAACCTTTTTGGGGGCAAAGTCCACAAATGTTTCATGCTCAAATTCATCAGATTTGACTGGTGATTCTATGCATGCAGTTCTTATTTGCCGGTGACTTTTGAAAGTGCACTTTTGTCTCTCTCCCCTTTTATTTGGATTGGATCCTGCTGCTATTGACTGGAAATATCTGCCTGAGGGCGTTTGCCAAGATGGCTGCCAAATGATGAGACTTGCCTTTTCAGATTTTGTCAAGACCCGTTAGGGTGATTAATATAGATAGATATAGATACAAATGCATGCATGCACACCATGTGCTCCTTATGAATGAGTATGCCTGATCAGTGTTCATACTTGTGGGTTTGTGCAACTTTGCATTTTCGTTCGTGGACAGAACAAACATTCCTGTTTCTCTAAAATTATGACATGTGAACTGCTTGTAGTTTATTGCATTAAAACATCAAACATGAGTGTTAAAAATCTCTGTCAGTCTCCACGGATCACTCACATGTTGTGTGATCACACACCGGACTGGGAGCCAACAAGTTGCAGTTAAAAAATAAAAGGGGTTAAAGCCGTCTCTGGGGGGGACGACCCGACATGACCGCAACAGCTGAGAATGTCATAACAGAGGGGGGAGAGAGGAGGGATTGAGGGAGGAGGATGGAGGGAAGAAGGGAGCGTCTGAGAAAATTGATAACGGAGCATGATGGAGGAAGAACCAAAACCACACAGATGTTAAAAGAAGTGAACTTGTGAGATTCTGTCATTCTACTTCTTCTACTGGTATATGTGACTATGACCAACAGGCCAAACCGAATTCCTCCTTTGGTCTTGACAGACAAGAATCATAATTGTTATGGTTTTGTCACGTAAACATTGGCAACTGTTGTTTTTTAGTGAAACAATCGTGAATTGTGAAATCAAAATGATTGAGGCTAATGTGTGATGGATTTGTTTCACTGGATGTCTGAAATGTAACAGCAGTTAAAATATTGTATTTGTTCTCTTATGATATTAACATTTTCTTTTGGCCTAATGATCACTTACATAATGAAAGACAGAAAGGAAAGTAAACACTTTATCAAATCTAATGGAATCCACACTGTTCCTTTCAGTAGCTCATTTTTTTCACATGCGGCTCATTAACAGCAGCATGTCAAGATCACACGCATCTTTTTTCCATAAACAATTTAACCTTTTGTGGTGACATCTCTGCCCCGCCACAAAACCCCTTATGTATGTTAAGCCTTATAGAAAAAGTGTGAGTTATGTTAAGGCTAGTGTGTGTGTGTGGGTGTGTGTGTGTGGGTGTGTGTGTGCGTGTATAGCATTGTTCTCTGTGTGATGACTGCTTGTGCAGCCAAGGCTTAACTTTTGTGCTGAGTAACTATGTGACCAAAATCTGACCTGAGTCAATTTGTGTGTGTGTGTGTGTGTGTGTGTGTGTGTGTGTGTGTGTGTGTGTGTGTGCGCGAGTGTGTGGACCACTTGCTGAATGGACAGAACGTGTCTGACTTCATGATGGGCTATCTAGTCAACCCTGCACGGCGTGCGTGCGTGTGTGCAATTGTGAGTGAGTGACAGTTGATGTAAGCCAGACTCTTTGAATGTCCACAGCAGTTGACAGTTAATGATTTGAGTATAACCTACTGTTTATTCAGAAGACGACACGCTCATTAATTATCCACCAATATTAGCCACAGTCTGTTTGTTAGTCAGTCTACCACATTGGTCACAATTACAATATCTCAACAAATGCCAGTTTGATAGCAGTGGCGCTTTGTACAGAGAGATCCCCAGCTGATGAATCCCAATGACTTTTGCGATCCCATGACTTTTCACCATCTTAGCGTTAATCGTTGAGCTTCAGAGCTGCAGTGAAACATTGGCTTCCTGCTGTGTTCACAATATCTTTACGTTCCTGTGTCAACATTGATTCTTTCTGTACAAATATGCCCTACATACCTAATATAAATGTGTTTGTTCTGAATATATACATGGACATTAACGGCCACATTAGGAGTTAGATAAAATAAATAATATACCATAACACATAAATGCATGAAATTCACTGTGAAGTTTGTTTTCCTGCTGCTTAGAGATTCATTTGAACGTTGTAAACTGGATAACATCAGCTTTACGAGTCTTTTTTCCCCCTCTTTATTCAAATAGCCCATTCAATCTTTTGAGCACTTTCATTAAAGGGTGTGGAGAGGCAGGGGACGGATAGCAAAAAGGGAAGGAGGAAGGATATCATAGCCATTTCACAAACCACTCCTGCTAACTATACTGTACTGTGCTGTTGTTTTTGTCTGCCTGGTCTTTCGTGTGGCCTCGAGGGGTGAATTATACACCTGATGACACCTCATATCTTTGCTCTCTCTCTGTGCTCTGAGCCCCTGGCTCGCTCTGTTTATGTCTTTTTACGTGTCTGTCTCAGTGTCTGTACCTTGCTCTCTTTTGATGTCTATCTTGCAGAGCTGTCACTCCTAGACTTATTTCTTTTCTCTTGCCTTTCTGCATCAATAGCATCCCCAACTCAAGGCCCGTCAAACAGCTTGCTCTGTAATTACAAATACAGAAAAAGCCCATACATCCATGATACACCAGAAATATTCCAATGGAAACATACTGATTAATTTGTGCTACCTTTGTCCCTTAACATTGTTTCTGTACACATATCAGTGCCCAGAGCTCACAATGAGACAATCCAGTTTTGATACACTGCGTGAAATGAATCATGAGCTCATTTCCATTATTTTTATGCTTAATTTTTCTCAACAACCTTCCATGAATGTGAAAACAGTGCATGCAAGGCAGGGAATAATGTTTGTTATTGGTCCGTGTGAATGGGATTGCCAGTTAGTGATGGACAGGCCAACACAAAGAAAATATCACATTACACACTCTTGACAGGGCAAACAGTTGGGGGAGGAGGAGGCACATACATACACAAACACACTCAGACACACACTCACTCAGGCACTTTAATTCATAGTATGCACCTAAAAGGCTGAGAATGTTTATAAAGAAACATACTGACGGGTGTTTTAGAAATCTGCACTTGCCTTCAGCGCATCAAGGGATTCTGAAACAATGTACAAGTGTACTAAAACAGACACACACACTCACATGCACATACATGCCCATTCAAGGCTCGTCTTTGTTCTCTGATTCCAAAGCCAGAACAAATGAAACTCTTCTGACCAATCGCCTTTTCCCGACATGACAGTGAGCCAATGGGACAGTTTATTCACAAAGTTTAAATGTGTTTGAATACAAAGAACTGTGGATTTACAAAGACCCACATAACATGATATGCAACACAAACACACGCACGCCTGTAGAGAAGTGGAGAAAGATGCCACAAGTGCCATGAATGGAAAATATTGTACTTAGCATTTTCTTTTTGATTATAGGATCATTATCAATCTGTTTTCTTGTCTAATTATGCAAAAATGTTTACTTAGAAGTTATGTGGTAATCACATTGATGATGCTTCCTTTGGCTAATCCTAACATTTGTACTTTACAGTAGATGTCTTCTGGGGTCCGCACTTTCTTCACATTAATATTGAAATATCATTAACGTTAAAATGCCAATATAGTAGCGATATAATTTCTCTTGTTTAAAACACAATTTGTGTCAACATAACCCATCAGAAATGAATCCATATCTAGTCACATAAACCCGAACTGTGTTCAATAATACAATTTCCTTTTCTTTCTTTTCCTTTGTGAATCTGTGACTGTTCCTCTCCATGGCAAAATTGACTCAACAGCTCCCCTTAGTGGACACAGTAAGTCGTCTCGAGCTCAAGCAACCACCCTAGTTTTAGGACAATAAATCATCCTTCTGCTGCTTTGGATTTCCCTATAGCTGTGGGAAAGCCTCCAGTTGTCTGACAAAAAATATATGTTTTAGAAATTTTCGATGGAATTAAGTCAGTGTGGCTTTGTAAAGAGAGGAGCCCTCGAGGCAACTGGAGTTTCGTGTTGTGCGTATCCGGAACCATAGAAGGGGGAAGACTTTAGCGGTGAGACATCCGTGTAAAGATGGCAGACGTACCTGATAATGCTCCTGAACGTGAGTTTTAAAAAGTTAAATAAATGTGTACGTTTAGCTACAGGATATTAGAGTCGGTGCACGATGTGGCGTTTTGTAACATGGTTGTGTTGTGTATTTTTCCATCAACGTTTCGGTTACTCTTGACAACACCAACCACACCATGTTATTTTTTTTTACATCCAGGTTGGTTTATCATTTGTAATACTCACACCCGGAAGTGCAGTGCTAGCATGTTTTTACTTAGCTAATAATAACAGTTCCTTTATTGAGTTCTGAAGTCCAGTGACGCACCTATTATTTTTTATTTATTTTAATTAGAAAAACGTCTGTGGATTAATGCCGCTGTACACGTTGGTTATTTCTGCTTGAACAATAATAACTAATCTAATAAGTACAGAGGACTAGTTAAATGGCATAAAATGATGGTGCAATAAAATACCACAGGACATTTGATCATGTTCTTCTGCAACATTCATTTGTTCACTTGCTTCCCTCCTTAAAATGATCTCATCCATCTCTGAACTGAAGTTTTAGGGTTAAACCTCCAAACCCAGAACTTAATGTTTACGATGACTGCACCAGTCCAAATTGTCCAAATGTCACGTGCAACATCTTATACACATTTCCCCAGAATTCACCGACTACATTGTTCAATGTATTTGGAAACGTCAGCAAAAAACAAACAAATAATGAGGTTTTTAAAAAAGTAGTTCAACAGCAGACTTGATTTAGTTGCCTGTACCAGACCCAGAACATTAACTGGCATCTGATAATTTTCAAACGTTTGACTAACACACCAACTGGACTCTATTTTATCCTTTCAGATTGCCCAGGCACAGCGAGTGACCAAGCAGGGAAGTCAGAGTCATGTCAGGGCTGCCCCAACCAGACGCTGTGTGCTTCTGGAGCCACCAAGGCCCCTGATCCTGGTAAGGCCTTCTTTCACATATTGATACAGTATTATGGTAATTTGCCATGTACAGTATGTTAAGGGCTACACATTTCAACAAATACATATGGGATTAGAGCATTTGAATTGTATAGTCTTATTGTGCAGCTTCATACATCATCATCCTTCCACTCCTCCCCACTGTCTCTCCTCTCAGCCATAGAAGAGATAGCAGTGAAGCTGTCGGCAGTCAAACACAAGATCCTGATTTTGTCCGGAAAAGGAGGAGTGGGGAAGAGCACTTTCAGTGCTCACCTGGCTCACGCTCTGGCAAGTGACGGCACAAAGGAGGTAATATTTTCGTTTTTCATGTGTGGCCATGCAAATCGGTGAGACACCAGCTTGCAGTTTAGTCCAACAAGCAAAACAAGCAAGTCACATTATTAAGTTATCTTTTAACATGTAAAATCTCATCAGGGCAACACTATTACATTTATCATTAATTAAATTATATAATTACTTTTAAAAGAAGACACATCAGCATCAAGACAGAGGGTTTTTGGTTATATGACAAACTGAAGACGTCAATTCATCACAACCACGTTCTTTATGAATTGACGCACCAGCATATGTCCTGCAAAGACAGTAACGGCGGCAGGTAAGACATGAGGATGGTTAATGTTAAAAGATAAAATGTATCTGTGATAATGAAATGTGGCAACAAGCTCATATGGTTCCAGAGGTATTTCAATTTTCTTTTCTTTAGCACCCTAAAAATTTGTGTTCTGTGAACTGTTAAATTATAAACCCAACCTAGTCTTAATTACCATTTTCCAAGTTAATGTACAACTTTGTTGTGCAGAATTCCTTTCAGTCCAGTGAGCGTGACAGACCTCATAAGGTTGCGTCATCATATACCGAGTTCAGCTGCTGTATTCAGTAACTGTGGTCAAGTTTTGTTTTGAGACAGGGATCAGGTCCAACTCAGTATGCAGCTGCATTGTATCCCCCTGCAAGTTTGAGTTTATAGTTGAACTTACTGTATGATAAGTCAGTTGCGGTGTATGACATACGACAACAGCTTACAGTGAACGATAGACCTTGGCTGTTGTAGGATGGAACTCACAGAGGTGTGTGCTACTACATATGAGTAGAACTGAACCGTAAAACTACTTCCATGTAAAACCACATTCAGCTACATACAGTGCTGCTGTATTACAAAGACTGTAATTACAGCCTTTTCAGCCACTGTCCTCCTCCTCTCTGATCCTCAATGTACAGCCTTTTAGAAATGTCAAGTAGTCAGCATCCTCACTGTCAGTCATTGTAGACATTTGTGCCTTATTAGGAAACTGAGCTTAGGTATTTTTTTCTGCTTTCTCTCCCCTCTTGTGTTTTTAGGTTGCACTGTTGGATGTAGATATCTGTGGTCCATCCATCCCTAGGATCATGGGCTTGGAGGGAGAACAAGTAAGTTGAGGCTAAGTTTATGGGAATAAATATATATATATATATATATATATATATATATATATATATATATATATATATATATATATATATATATATATAATAGTATATGTAAAAGACATATATTTGGTAATTAGTGACTATCACAAAGCTTTGCTATGGATGGTGTTCGTGTTCTCCATTTCAGCAGCCCAGACTGTGATTCTCACAGTATTCACTGTTAACTTTTTCTCCCCCACTTATAGTATTTATTATCCCATTTAATTGTGTGTACTTCTTTGATCAAGCTCTGATTTCGGGGGTTGGTATATAATCTGTTGTCTTGTGTGCAGGTTCACCAGAGTGGCTCAGGCTGGTCACCTGTGGTGAGTCAATTCAAACAATTCAATAAAAAAAACCACTGCTTGTATTGTTTAATGGAAAATTACTGGGAATATATTGTAAATACCATGTATTTCTTGCAGTATGTGGAGGACAACCTGGCGGTGATGTCTATTGGCTTCCTGCTCGGTAGCCCAGATGATGCTGTGATCTGGAGAGGACCCAAGAAGAATGGTGTGTGTGTGTGTGTGTGTGTGTGTGTGTGTGTGTGTGTGTGTGTGTGTGTGTGTGTGTGTGTGTGTGTGTGTGTGTGTGTGTGTGTGTGTGTGTGTGTGTGTGCGTGTGCGTGTTACTTTTTCAACATGCCACTGTGCATTTCATCTCCATCAGGGATGATCAAGCAGTTTTTGAGGGACGTTGACTGGGGGGAGCTGGATTATCTCATTTTGGACACGCCCCCTGGCACCTCTGACGAGCACCTATCAATTGTCCAGTACCTCAGCTCCACCCATGTTGATGGAGCTGTCATTATCACCACACCTCAGGTACACACACACACACACGCATACGCTCATACATAACCGATGACAGTTATTGCAGTAGCTAACATTTATAACATTCACAGCAACTGTAAATGGAAAGTACTTTCTCACTTATTGTTTTTTATCTACTTTGAAGAAGACTTGAACTTGAGTTGGTGATTTCCTACAGAATGGATCTCAAACACCTGGAGCTGTTTGTTCATTAAGTTGCTGGTTCTTAATGTGAATCTAGAGTAATAATGAAAGTGATAATGAAAGTAAAAGCTACAACGAGATTAACGGACAACAAACAAGATCTGCCGGTTGGATTGAAAACAAGAATCAGTCCACTTACTCAAAACGCAACATTGCTCTTGCTCTTGTCTTGTCTCTGCTTCAGTTTTGGTTTTGTTGTAATTTCTTTACTAAAAACTAGAGAATTTTATCACTTAATCTCAACTGGAAAACACGTCACACCCCTACTGCTGCAACTGTTCTCTCTCTAATCCTCAGATGAATGCACCAAGGTACCAACTATTGTTGGGGGCGAGTAGAAAGTAATTGTGGGTAGATTGAGAAAAAAGTGGGACCACTTTCAAAATTACACATTTTGTTGATTTTTGGAGTGAAAATAAGTCAATAGAATCTTTGCAGCACAGAAATACTTTCCTTGGGATGTTAAGGCACTATTACTTTTCATATCGTGAACTTAAATACTACAATAAAAAAATCAAGTTCGGACACTTTCCTTCTTGTAAAGCCCCTGAACTTGTTGAACTCATTCAGCCATAAGTGGTTTGTTTGGATTATATGTCTCTTACAATTCTTTGTCTTTTAAAAACCTCTGGCAACATTCTCTGAGCAACTGATGATGTGAAAAAGAAGCAAACTGTCTACAAAGCAGGAGAGAGTATACAATACATTGAAGTGCTTCCATCTTTAAATTCCCACTGTCTTAAAAGGCATTAAGATAATAGCCATTAAGGGGAACTGTGGAAGTCATCTGAAAAACCAAGAGCACTTACAGAAACTAAAAACTGCAAATCTGCTTGGAAGAAACGCAAAACAAAACCCCCATATGACTGTAAAGGAGCTGCACTGCCCCACTTTGCAGCACAGCTGCACAAACGTGGTCCATGTGGACCTAACCTGCCATCTCATCGTAGAAAACATAACCGTCTGAAGTTTATTAGGTGACATCTTGATGAGCCAGAGTCGTTTTGGAAACCAAAGTGAACCAGGGGAAGTGAGATAACCTGCCTTTATTTCACAAAATGTTTGTATCAAGTGGCAACCGACAAAGGATGCTATTTTATCATAAGCCCATAATACATCTATGCCACGGTGACCACAGGGTGTTGACACGAACCGTCACGCAGTTATAATTCAGCATTTCATCATTTGTTCACAAAGAACCCAATAAAAGTCAAAGTGGATGTTTTTCTGCTCTTGATTCGAACAAAAACATTCCCTGATACATAGATAAGTACACCATCAGTGTGTTCAGACAGCAGTAGATTCACTTCCTCATTCCTTCAGGTCTCATTCAACCAATAACTAACCACCTCAAAAGTGGGAATTACCTAAAAGTCTGTTTGTAGAGCTTTCCGAACTCTTGATATAAAGTTTTTATATCAAGTTTTTTTTGTTCATACTCAAATTTTTCTACACTTATCTGTGGGAGCTCATTTAACAGCTTTTCTCCGAAGGAATAAGGCAGAAAAACCAATTTTAACTCATCCTTTCTCTTTGCTCTATTTCCCTCCCCGTCTGCTGACATGTCTGTCTTCTCCCTCCCTTTGCTTCTTCACCTTTCTCTTTCTCTCCCCCTCTCTCTCTAGGAGGTGTCGTTGCAGGATGTGCGAAAGGAGATCAGATTTTGTCAGAAAGTCAAGCTGCCAATCATTGGAGTTGTGGAGAACATGAGCGGCTTCGTCTGCCCTAAATGCAAGGTCTCTGACAGATTCACGAACATGCGACAACCCAACACGCTTACAGTCAAAATGATTGAAAACAGTACAGTAACGGTACACAAACTGTTGAAGCAGCAGGGGTGAGGAACGTCTGGCTGCATGTTGCGACATCCACACATGTTTTTGCATCACTGCTACTACATTGACCACACTGCTTCAGAGTGTCCGAGCGCCTAAAATGGAGATGTTTGGAAACACTGCTCGCCCCATTTTAGTTTGAAAAGTTTTGTATTCTGGACGGGCAACAACTGACACGATTCAGTCACCTGCATACCTGATCAGTTCCCATTTGTCACAACTCTACTACCAGCGTTGAAAGCAACCGTTCCACCTTGTCATCGCTTCAAGACAATAAATCCTTGCTCTTACTTTTCACCATTGCGGTTTCTCGTTATTTGGGGTTTTTTCTGTAGCCAAGCTATCGACTGCAGAGTAGACAATCTGCTAACTCTTTACACAGGTGCACATGCCCAGTGTACGTGAATGGTCACATGAATTCCTTTTTTCAGGGATGTTAGTGTGGACGGAGATCACTTCTGATATGGAGCTAAAACGCTTGTGTGGACGGAAATGTTTTTTGTTTTAAAACAAAAACGTAATAGTATGGATGTAACCTGTGGCTCAACATGTGGAAAGCAGTATAGATCTTTTGTAATTTAGTCTCGGTAGAATCTGAAAATGCATACATAACTTAGAGTTTTTTCTTGACTTCTCTTTTGCAGAACACATCACAAATCTTCCCTCCCACCAGCGGCGGTGCTGAGCAAATGTGTGCGGATCTAAATCTACCTCTCTTAGGAAAGGTACCTCTAGACCCGAGGATAGCACGGAGCTGTGATGAGGGCAAATCTTTCCTCAGTGAAGTGCCCGACTCTCCTGCTGCTGAAGTCTACCTGAGAATTGTGCAGAGTGAGTGTTCACAGGAATCTATACACAACGCACGCATACACAGACATGCCCCGTGTCCATTTGTTCTCCTTTTACGTCATAGCGTTGGCTTCTATTGTGATAGAATCCTCACTGAGGAAGTCTGATGCAGAAATATATTGTGGGGCTTCCATAGAAGTCTCTCATTTTTGATGACTGGGTGGTTTAAGTGGTACCCAATTCCAGATTAAATATAATGAAAGAAGAAGTGATCACGCAACAAATAGGAACCAGTCGACTAAAGAGGAAGAAAGAGGTTTGTAACTAAATTCAATAACTCTGCTTGCAGCATGAGATTAATGTTGAGGAATCAACAGTGGGTTTGTTTAACAGACAATTTGTTCTGGGCTAATTTTTTGTTTCACACACACACACACGAGGATCATAAACAACAGAGGTATATACTGCATGTGTCCTTGGAAATCTTCATCTAAAATACCACTTCATCACCGTCATAACTGTCTCGTCTCTGCTCCGCCAGGTATCCAGGACTACTGTTCCAACCGTGCGACAGAGGAGCAGTGCGCCATCTGAAGACACACGGTGACAGACATGACATACAGAGGAAAGTCCTGAACATCAGTGCTGCTATATTTATCAAAGCTTGTCACAGATTTATCAACAACGCCATTGTAAGTCATGACAAGCTATGATTTGAATTTCGTGAGCTTTCCCAAATAAGCACTTGGGCCCAACTTTGAAAATAGACTCTTGAATGAAGTCGTACCTACTCATGCATAACTCTAGAACAAGGCTACAGATCCGTTCAATGTGAAAATAAATAATTTCAACAGCTGGACACTAGTTTTTTACTAAATGTTACTCTTAACAAGTAAGCAGTACATTTGTTGAGGACTCTTTCCAGCTGCTGATTAATAAATATTTGCCGCGATTATTTACAGCAGCGGAATAGTGTTTATAGGTTTGACTTAAAATAACCTACAGTGCACAGGCTATTAGAGGTATGTGCCACCTGGTGTAACGCTGTGGGTTAATATATGTGTGTGTAATAGTTTTGGGACAATAGAGCTCTATGGCACAGAGGTATCAGATATATTAATTTGGGCTAAAAAAATAATTCTTGTTATTGGGATCAATTCAATTTTTGATGTTCATCATTTCATGTGATGAGTTCAATTACGGCACCAAAAACTGGGATTTTATCACATGTAGTTTGCCAGTTGACCATTCCGTCACCAAGTACAGTATCATCAGGATGACATTTCTACTACTCAGAGACTACTACTCCTTCCTCAGTGGTTATCATTCCCCCTTTCAAATCAGCAGGGAAATAGTCAGAAATATTAAACTTCCATCCAAATTTAAGTTTGCATCTCATTTAGTTGCAATATGAGATAATCCGTTTTTCCTCATTTATATTAAATAGACCAACAACAACGCAATGTGCGATGAAGGTGGATTCCCTGTATTAAAATCCTTTTGATTACTGATTTGTCAAAAAATGTGTTTTGCACATATGTATGTCCGTATATTTGTTTACTGATATATAAAATAAATGACCAACGATGAAATGGCCTTTAATGATTTTTCTTTTAAATTCTGTGAAACCTTATGGCAGGTTTATTTTTTCGTTTTACCTTATCTGCTTATGAAGCTCAGATTCCTTGCGATAGCCTGGCACTAATGGTAAAAGCCACAGTTTCATTTTATTACACTATGAACAGTACTTCACTAAAAAAAGCACATGTGAAACTGCATGTGCATCCTGCAAACAAAACAACACCCACACTGTGTTTCTCAAACATGTACTCTAAAGGTCTCCCATACGTCTAAGTTTTATTTCATGACCATGGTGACTGCAATCTGTAGATTTACACGAGTTGGGCTTCTGTTTTAAAGAATGAAAGTGAGTAAAGTTTATCGTGCCCACAGCTAATAAACTGAATGTTGTAGCTGATTATGCTACTTCTATAAAGGTGTCGTGACAGTAGGACAAATTATTTTGTAAAGGCATATTTATGTTTCCATTTAATGGTTACTAGATAGCCTTCACTCGCTGTATGGTGGGTGGGGGGGTGTTGGCAGGATGGTGAAAGCTGTTTATGGCAGGCATCTTCTCGTCAAACCAGTTCTAGTGTTCTAAGTAATCGTGCAAAAATGCAAAATGGTGACTGAACCCAATGGGAGTGGTTTGAATTAAGAAAATAACCAAATGTATTTACTCCACTGTTACCAGCTGTGCCAGTGTGGTTGTTGTTAGTTTTCACCTTGTGAGTCTGTGTGTGTACAGATGTGGTTTGACAGGTGTTTATGTGTCCGTGAACAGATTTTGCCAACGTGATGACATCACAACTGCCGAAGATACAGGTACAGTCACACAACTTTACAGGTTTGTAGTTTAGACGAAAATATAGGTCGATGGGCGTTGGGGCCCGATTTGATCTGAAACTCACTGATATAGTGAAAATTTTTCCGTAGGGGTCGTTCAGAAAATGAAAAAGAAAATAGGGCTAATGATATATAATGAACAATTCATAATCAGATGGTTGAAGAGCTTGGTTTTCTGCATTGTAGTGTGTGTGTGTGTGTATGCATGCAGTGCACTCAAAGATAGCTAAATGCTAATAGATAATAATCGTTTGTGATGATGAAAGACAGTGTCCCATGATTTTCCCTCCTTGAGAAAGCTCACTTAATAATAATAATGACATCACTGCCACCAGTAAGTAAAAGTCTCTCTCACACACATTCCCACACCAAAACAGTTAAACATTGTTTAACATCTCCATCCATTAATGAAAATGCAAAAATATCAAAACTTGGTCATTTCTACTTGTATCTGTCTCTGTGGCTGGACCCCAATGATCTGGGAGCAGACTTCTTCACCATAGGACCAGTTTGAGAAGGTCCAGGACGGAGTGCAACTGTCTCCGACGTGGGCCACTCCTGCTGAGATCCAAGCTCTGCAAGGGGGTTTCGTGGAGGATCGGATCCCATCAGAGGCCTAGCTCAAGAGATCAAGGGACGCTTATAAAACAGGATCTCATTTGATAATTTCTCAAGGATTCACCACCCACTCATCTCAGCCGGGTGAGGAAATATCAACCAACAAAGAGGATGGGCAAACACTGCCACTAGTTTCAGATTCAATGAGGAAATCACAGAATGGATGAGGGGAATTCAGAGGATGAGAAGGAGTGGTAAGAGAAGGTGGAGGAGGCATCAGGGAGGATAGCTGTCCCCCTCAGGTTGCACTCAGACAGAGGGCGTGTAAGGTTGTTGCCTCTTGTTCCTTTTTCATGACTATTGGCTGTGAAAACACATGTAAACACAGCAACAGACTGCAAAGCACAATGCCCTGATCTGAATATGGAAGTGCACACGGAGATTGCAGTTGCGTGCAGGACGTTGGATTTGGACACTAACAAGTGCATGGAGGCAGAGTACGCAGACACAAGCTTCCCACTGGATACAGAAGAAGCTGCCGACTCACTAAAAAGTCTCCGTTCTTTGGACATGGAGCACTTCGATGTCTCGGGAGGGGCAGATGCTGCACCTTTTGAGGCCTGCGCAGCAACGGACACAGGCAGCATCACAGACGCCCGTCTGGAGGGCCACCTCAGTGTCTGTTGGCTCGCTGACAGGGCAACACACGCAACAGACGACATGGAGTGTTTGAAGGGAGACGCACAATGCAGCACAGACGCTGGATTTATAGATGTGGCCGATTTATTTTCACCTTGTTCTCCAACAGACTCGCCCACTAACCCACATAACTCATTTTACTCAATAATGGATCATAGCATGGCATCAGACGGTATAGACGATTTAGAACATGTGTTAAAGGCGGCTTATAGCACGAGAAGGTGCAGCACTGACGGCATAACAGATTTCCGTGAGAGAAAAGAGGATGAGGGGGGAGTGGATTCGCACTGGGGTAAGTTTGCACTCAGTAATCATCATATCAAGTCTGGCTGTTTTAATACTGCTCTGTTTCAATATTTTCAATAATAGTTTATATACACGTCTACAATGGAAATCTGAGGAATATCATCAAAGCCTTTGATTCTATGTAGTTTTTGGCACCACTGTAGTGCTGAAAGAAAAGCTTTTTGCCTTCCAAGTTTTCCTAGCTGATTTCCAAATGCCTTTTCCACATCTGAAAAAGAAAGTCGGCTCTGACGCCTTTGTGAGATATGTTCAGGAAGCTAATGTGAATGGACTGGGTTAATGCCAGGGCTTGGTGTGGTAGTGAGCTCACGCTTCCCTTTTAGTTTCGCTTTAAAAGATCCCCCACATCGATCCATATTATTACATAATACGTTACATATATGATTATAATATTACTTTTAAGGGTACCTCCTTTTGGAGCTGATCGGTTCAAAGGTCAAGATCAAGCAAAAATATGGTCCAAATATGGTCCGAGAGACAACTTCTGTTGATCGTGAAATGATTCCCTAAAATGTGTCACCAGATTCTGCACCGGAGGATTAAGGAGCTTTGTTGCACCTTAATAGGCCAGAAGCTCAAAGCTCCAATCAGGACATGAAGACAGTTGTTAATGGGTGGAGCTCAGCAGATTTGGGTGTGAGCATAACTGGTCAATGTCCACCCAGTAAAAAAAAATGTTTTTATCTTCATACAATTTGCTGAGATCTGTTTCATTTACCCCTGAGGTTCAGTTAACGTGGACACAGGTCCAATATCACAGCAAGATCAGATGTATGCTTTATTTTGCGACATTGGACTGACCTACAACTTTGTGTTTTTCTCTCTAAGAAAAGAGATAACACAAGAACACCTAAGTTGTGTTGTCAACAATACCTGGGTTGACCTCTCAATAGCTACTACCCATTAGTGGCATGATACTGCTGTACACTCATTGTTTCCAAAGGAAATAGTTTGCCGGTATTGCAGGTGGAGACACTGGTATCAGCGTGTTTTTCTAAATGCTTGGCGCTGATAAACAGGTGTAGCAGGTACTTTCCATAACCAAAACTCCCCAGGTTTCCTTGTCCATACCAAGAGGGGATCATTGTTTTGGTGCAGGGGTTTTTTTCCCACTGGTGCTATTTTTGTGCTGTGGTCACAGAGGGTGTCAAGGGCAACAAAATCAAAGTCATGCAATATGAGTATCAAGGAGAAAATGTATAGGGGGGTAAGGGCTTCTGAAGAGACCAAAACAGAAACTATATCTACAAAGACGCCTGGAAGCACTTTGCTTGCCAAAAATATACACAACAAGATGAACATATACGGTTCAAACTGTGGCATGCAGGTACAGTATGGGTAGAGTTCAGCTCACCTTTTTTCCTGGACAGCACTGTATAGAAAGGAAAGAGCACCCGAGAAATGCAGGACAGACCATAAAGGGAAAAAAAAAACTGTATTTGCAGTAATAGGAACATATCTACGCTATGTTTGCAGATCAGACTGCAAAGTAATAACTGTGTATATCTGAGGACTGTTGAGTTAGGTGGCGGGTGTCTTCACATTTAAATGGAGGTGCGTCTATACTTTTGGGATGTTGGTCTAGAGAGACCAAGATCAAGGAAATTCCATAATGAAAAGGTGTTTGTGTGTGTGTGTGTGTCTGTGTGTGTGTGTGTGTGAGTGTGTGAAAGTTTATACCCGCACTCACAAACTCAGCAAATCCTCTATTTTGAGAATGTGGTCTGGTCAAAGTGATGATGTGCAGTTGTCCATCTTATGTTTTACCATTGTTGTATACTAAGTAGCGATGATGTGAAGGTGTATTGAAGAGAAGTCCGCCGACACCGTCTTGATTGTATATAAAGGTTTATTACAAGAAGACCAGCATCGATTACAAGCACTGCAGAACCTGGAGAGTGTCCGGCCAAAAGGACAACCCTCCCGACTCTTCCTGGGGGTTACCTTTATAGGCCCATCGTTGGCTTGACAAGGAACACCTGGTTTCGAATCAAGTTATGCTATATGAGACGTGTAACTTTCAAGGCCAAGTAAAGGAGTGGTCAGGGTCCTTGAAAGACCCCTTGCATAACATTCCAAAGGAAGAGAAGTAAGCCCATATTCCCCTCTGATTCCATATATGGACAAAAAGACACTACACCATTGCCTTTGCTCTCCCACATGAATAATTAGCCATCAGCCATTGTGTTGCCCTGATTCAACTGGTCACTGAATGCGACGCGATGGATTCATTTATTCCTCATTAGAAAGAAAAACTGCTACCCCCCGGTATTTCTAACACTCCTGCGTCAGCAAGGGGCAAAGTGAAAGTAAAAGAAGAGATCATTGATAGAGCAGAGCAGGTTTCGCGCACTTCGCGCAAGACAGATGTCTGGGTCATCTGAGGATAAAAGCAGTGACTGGTGTAATTTGGCACGGCCGGGCCCGGCAGATTTTCGCAGAGGGAAAACTCAGCAGGATCAATAAGCATCATCCGGAGAGGCCCGAGAGGCAGGTAAGAGTTGTCCCGGCTCGGATGGACCAGTTTGGGCACGTGTATCCAAAGTGCGCATATTGGTCCATGGGGAGGAAAATATTTCATGTGTTTTGATGTGTTTGGTTGGTGTGTGTGTGTGTGTGTGAGAGTCGTAGTGTGACGGTTTCCAGTTGTTTTATTGAATTGTGCGCAGACATAAAACGTTTGATTTGTGACCTGCGTAACAGTGAGAATTAAATACTTAATTGTTATAGGCGATTATCTATCAGTCTTTAAGTAATCTTAACTATGAAAATAACTGTTTATTGAATTTGATAATTTGATGTGTCCTTTGCCTATTACGTCTCCAAACCTTCAGCCAGCAGCGCAAGTAGGCGAGTATTACGCGCGTGTGGAATGGTTTCATCCAAATGTCCCTTGTGTGTAACAAGTGGAGTGTGAACGAGATAAGAGGGTATTGTGAGGGGGAGTTGGTGGAAACAGGTTATTTTGGGGGTGATTTTAGGGGAAACCAAAAGTAAATCTGCTTTGGCAAAAACTAAATAAATGCCCCCAGCGTGCATGTGCGCATGCGTGTGTGAGGTTTACCGATTTTCACTCTTTTATATTTAATAGGCTATAACTTTCTTTGCTTTCTTGCATTTTCTCTCACACTGCCCAGGTGTTGTCTTTCATGGTGACAGGGGTGCTAGTGTTTACTGATGAATTATTAATAATTGTATTATTGTCATTACAGAAAATACAGCATGGTGTTGTATTTAAGTTGCCAAGTTCCTCATACAGTAACTGAGCCTTTTTGTGTGGAGCGTTATCAAGTGCCAAGGCACTGCAAAAGGATTAAAAACAAGCACCTGGTGCACAATCTTTACCCTTGACATAATCAGCAAGTGCAGGATGATGTGCTTGGTTAAATGATAAAAATGATTTTTAAAAAAACAAGTGAAATTTGATTTTTAAAGTAGGATACACCTTACAGATTCATTGGCCCCTACACGCACAACAAGCAATGCAAAGTAGAGATTTGAGTTGTTCACTTTGTCTCTGTTGCCTGTCAGTTCTATTGAGCTTTGTCAAGTCTGTGTGTGTGTGTGTGTGTGTGTGTGTGTGTGTGTGTGTGGCAGGATACATAGTAGTGGTCCTTGTATCGACTGTTTGGACCCAGGCAGTCATTGAACTTACCTCAACCTGCTGCGATAATGTAATATATCAAATACTGTATGCCGTAGCTGCAATAGTAGTGGGCAGGAGAAAAAAGTCTGTCTCTGCCGTCTGCTTCTCTAAACTGTCTCCCTAAAACTGAAGAATAAATATCCCATATACCAATATACCATTATGTGGACTGGATCTTTGAACCTGTTTTGTACAGCCACCAGGTACAGTGAGATCATTTTGATTCTTGCAAAACATCAATGATGCAGGGAATTCTACATTCAAATAAACAAATGTTGTCAGCACGGCACAGGCAGCGCATGGAAGAGAGGAAATGGGGTTGTGAGTTAGAAGATTACACTTGCCTCAGGAGCTTTTTCTTATTTTAGTGACGACACCATTTTGACTGCAGTGAAACTGCAAATGAGGAACTGCTCAAGCTAAATGTGGGAACATGTGAAAAGCTTAAAAACAGAGAAAACCACTGTGGCAGAAAATGGCTACTTGATGCTTTCATCCCTTATGTATCAATATTTTATCCGTGTGTTGTCAGGTGCCAAGATGTATGAAGTAGATCAGGACCCATTGGATTTTGGAGTTCTACCAGGTTAGTTTTGGACTTGATTGTTGTAAGGAGATCTGCAGCATTCTTGTACATGAATCATCACGATGATAAGTTGCAACGCCACAGCTCTTTCCTTCTTAAAACTACTGGAGCATCACAAATACTTAACCTTTGGGGGCTAACAGAAAAAAAAACCCACCTCATCCATTGACCGGTTATCCCCCTGACCCATCCCATCAACACGTGCAGCTTTGCCCTTTTATTACATCCAGTCACCCTGATAGTTTGCGGTGAATGTGGGTCAGCTGCAGAGTAGCAGTGCAGCCCAGACATCCCATAGGATGCTGGGGGCTGTAACAGCGGGACGATTTAAGAGTAGCTTCTCCTGCTCCTCCTGGTCATCTGGGCCTGGTGCTCCCCTGGAGAGCGGCACATCTGGCACGTTTTCCAGTGTTGCAGCCACTTGTCTTAATTCATGCTGATGAAATGGCGCAACTGTCATCTAGTGCAACTGAAGACCATTATAGTTGAGTCAAAAGCTGGATATAGGAAAGCACCACCAGAATAAATACAGGTTCAAAGCTTTGTGACATTTCAATGGTTGCTGGCCGCTGACTGACTCGTACGAAAACTGTGGCCAATGCTTTGCCTGATAATGCTGATTCTTTGCGTTTCAGATGATTTATCTGAATTCATGAACGATGATTACCTAGAATATCTACTGGGTAAGTTGCAAACAAACACATATTCTGTTCACATTCTTGCTCAAATACAATGTAATAACACTTAATATTGCTCAGTTAGGTGACTTACACACAAAATCAAGTACAAATGCGAAGGTGATTAATTGTGTAATTCCCTTTATACATTTTCTTACCCAGGCACTGATGTTTTCTTTGGTGATACGCTGTTGAATTGTGAGGAATTCGGTAACTTCGGTAATAAACTTTTTTCATTTCATGACTGTTGATTCATGCATTAGCCCAAAGTTTACAGGGTACTTCCTTTATAGAAAATGCTCCACTGTTGTTATTTTCAGACCAGAATGGAAATGAATGGAACAACCATTTCTTGTTATTGTGTCTGCTCATCGCTTGACTGACTCTTTTACTTCCTCCTTCGTGCACTACAGGTGATGTTGGTGTGACAACAGAGCAGCCCTGCCCAGGCAGCCAGGACAAACTAACTACAAAAAACAACTGGAGAAAAAGAAAGAGAGGTCGATAACAAGGCGCTCACTAGAACCTATAGTAACTGCAGCCCAGTTGCCGTTCAGTTATCATATAAAACTTCAGTGTGGGATTTTGTTTTTGCTTTTGTAGCAGATTTTCATTTTCATTCATATTTTTCGATCTCCAGTTTCCTGGTCACAGCAGTGCACTGATGAGAAAACACCATTCAGACCAAAAAGACAAAGAGAAGCAGGTGACCTACCCATACTGTTTGTTTGGATTGCATTGAAGTATTTAGGCTTCAAATACTAATTGCAAACTTCGATTGGCACGTTTCAGAAAACAAGTCTACAAAGTGCTTTACAGACATAAAAAACAGAAAATGCACAGTGCAATTATGTAGTAAATGAGTTTCAATTCAAACAAGAAATGGAAACAAAGATAGAAGGCAATGAAAAATTCAAAGGTGGTAATTACGTAAAAAGCATAATAGCTTAAAACAGAAAGAAAATCTCTAATTAAAAACTATTCTAATACAAGTGGGCCATTGTGAAATATATAAAGTGCAAATTGTCCTGTTGTCCCCAAATCTCATCAGATTGCTAATGTTTAATTTTTTTATCTTCCCAATTACTCTGGCTGTCTTTTATACAGTTGGTTATCTTGTTCCAGAGTCCAGGGTCATGTAGATGCTCAATCTTACAAACGGTAGTTTGTACAAAAGGAGCAAGAATTTAATCGACAGCCATACTCTTTGTTGCGCACATTATTTCATTCTTCAGATGCAGTAATACAATGGTATGGTTCTTAAAACTTAATTCTTTCCACTAAAATAAAAAAAGTTAAGGAACATAGGATAGCACCATAGGACGGCGACTCTTATGGCCCAAAGAACAATTACCACTTTTTTTTTCTTTTTCTTTACCGTCCAGAGTTTTAACGCTTCAGGGCTTTTTTTTGTGTCTGTCTTCATGTAATGTTAGCTACTATAAGTGCAGTAATGTTGGTTTTACAACTTTTGCAGGTACAATGCAACCAGAAGAGGCACGGAATGAGGCAGCAGTCAACCAGGGTAAGTGTCCGTCCCACGTGTGATAAGGATGTTTACTGGCCATGCTTGACTTGTTCCCTCCGTGGTACTGGAATGCAGATCGAGAAACAGGAAGTTTAATTTTGAAGTTGTCAGCGATCACTTTGATTAGCCAAAAGAAGAATCCACATCAATTTGGATCTTTTCAGACATCCGATTTAGTCTGAAAGACACAAAGTCTTTGGGTCTAAATCTCTTTTTTATTTCCTGTGAAGCTGAGCTTGTTCTTGTTTTGCAGGCACTGATGCAGAATCAGAGCCAAATCCTGAAAAGACAGGAGTGGGCCTTACCACCACCCCACCAAGAATCCTTCACCTCCATCCCTCCATTCAGTTCATCACCATCCCAGATGCTCCAGGTTATCAGGTCATTCAGACTGTGAGGCTCTCTCCTCCGGTTATTAGACTTCCACTCCCCAATACAGCCGCCACACCCACATACATATTTGGTGAGTTGAATATTCGCACATTCATTAGGTACACCGGTAATTTGCTCTAATATAACTGTTAAAAAAAGAATTCAGTTTGTGCAGCTAATATTTTTCAGTTTTTGTGGACATTGTGTGTGAAATGTGTTGATTGTGTGGAGGAAAAGACAGCTCAGTTGCAAAGCAGTTTAATTTCCCCTGCAAAGTTTTTCATCAAGCTTTTTCTAAGGGGTGAGCCCTAGGTACAGCTGTAATTATGAACCCTATAAATATCTCTTTGAATGTAAAATCACCGAAATAAAGTTGTCTACCAGCAACTGTTCTTACTTATCTTGATACTTGTTCTTCCAAAATGTCATCCTCTTTTGTTTAAATCCACCAACCCTTTCTCCAAAGGGGTTGAAAGGCTCTGATTTGGTCATCGCTTACTGTATTTTCATACAAGACAGACCTGGAATAAGTTCACCAAAAAGATTTGAGATTCGTTTCAAATCTATATTGTGGACTTCCTCCAAGTCATGTCTGCTTCCATCTTCTAAGTTTATTTTGCATGTTGTTTTTTTGTCAATTTAATTTGTGCTTTACTGTGTTAAATGTATTTCTGTGTCTACTGTAGTTCCTTCTGCCTCACCGCCCTGCAAACACCAAGTGCAGCCACTCTCCCCGGGTAAGTAAAAATAAGTCTAAAAGAGTCATATGTCATGTTGGTTATGGTTCCACATTTACTTTCTTTTAGTTCTGCCTTTTAAGTGACAACACGGTGACCACTCTCTACCAACTGCTGTGTTCTTCCTCCTCTCGTGATTGCAGTGGACGATGCTGTAGCGCCAGTCCAAATGAGTTCATCGCCACCTGGATCTCTGTCAGACACTGCCAGCAAAGCAATGTCTCCCATTTGCACCTCGCCAATCTCCATCAGAAATAGTGTGTATCTCTTTCACTTCCTCCACCGTGTGTATAACATACCCTGTAAAGTCCTTGCTATGTTAAAAATGCCATGATTTGTTGCATTTCAGAGATGTCCCCATGTAAACAATCACCTCCTCCTCCCACTGTCCTTGATGTCCCGCGTAAGTTACCGCATGATTTTAATCCCCTCTTCTGCTTGGATCTGAAATTTCAAAAATTCACAAATGTTTTGTCGAGAGGCAGCTCGGTATTCAGTTGTTTTGGTTTTTCAGAGGTTGTAAAGGACTACATTCTGGAAGTCAAATCCCACATGAGTCAAACGTGCCTGGAAATGGAGGAAGGCCTTAGCCTGACCTCTCATTACGTGGATATGCAAGTGAGCCAGAGGGAAACTCTTCGCTCTGGAAAAAACACAAACAAAGGCCTGGACAAGGAGCTAATCATCATGGGAGACACAGATCGACAAAAAAGCTTGTTGGGGCATAGACAGGTAAGAGTATCACATTTATGAGCTAGATCACAGTTAGATGAGAAAGAAAATGTCATTTAGTGACTTGTTCTTTGGAAACAGCCACACGAGTATAATGTAGTATATGTATATGTATATGATTTGTTTCTATGATTTATGAAACAGGTCAAAAGCTTTGCTGAAATCACTGGTTCGGGACTCACGTTGATCTTTTTCCCCTCAGATCTTCGGAGACTCAAATGGAGGTAACTCCAAACGCTACATATTGCTACTTGGCAATGCGGGCATGGGAAAAACCACTCTGATGAGGAAGCTGTGTCTTGACTGGACCAGAGCCTGCATCCCACAGTTTGACTTTGTCTTCTTACTAGATGGCAAAACGCTCACTTTAACGAAGCCCATGTACAGCCTTCAGACACTACTTTTGAACCTCTCCTCGTTTGTCCCACACTGCATGGACCCTGATGCAGTGTATGCTCAGATCCTTGCAGCCTCCAAGCGTGTGCTCATCATCTTTGATGGGTTTGTCGAGTTGCGCGACTATGAAGTTCTGCTCCAGACTCAAGAAAAAGACTTGAGTACATCGTTGCAGAAAGACAATAAAGCTGAGAGCTACACTGTAAGACAGCTATACTCTGCCATCCTTCAGAGGGTCCTTCTTCCGGGATGCACTCTTCTGCTTACTACACGGCCAAGAGGCTCCGCCAGCCAGCTTCTGCGGCGGGCAGACAGCTTTCTGGAGGTGTGTGGCTTTACTCCCGCTGATGTAGAGGCATACATGTCCCTGTACTTCCCTGATCCAGACCACAGAGTATCGGCTTTGGACTGCTTAAAGAACTGCAGCTATTTACATCTTCTCTGCTGGAACCCTGGACTATGTCGGTTGGTGTGTTTGGTGTTGGAGCATTCCAAAACTTCGGACGTCTTACCGAGAACTTTAACCGGGCTCTGCCATCGAGTTCTTTGTTCAAAAATGGAAAAAGGCAGTTGGGGCACGCACCCACAGGCTGAAGTTCAAACACAAATTTCCCTGCATTCCAAACAAGAAGCTCAGAAACAAAGCATGAGCAATAATCAACTGAAAATGTGTCTCAAAGAAACTCCAGTTCGTAAGTCTAGAGCAAAGGTTTTTACTTGCTCTCGCATTCGAAGAGCTAGGGGGGCAAAAAAGAAGGAGACAGAGGAAAATGAAGTGGCTGAAGAGGAGATGAAGAGTGTTGGACGGGAGGTACATAGAACAGAGGAGAAAGAGTTGCTGTCCCAGCTGAGCTCTTTGGCCTGGGAGGGGGTCAAAGCCAACTCGTCCGTCCTCACCAGAGGGCCGACCTTTACAGCCAAACTTAAGGCATTTGGCCTCCAGACGGGGCTCTTCCTCTCTCACCCCATGAGGAGGAGGCAGGTTGTTTCAAGTGCTGAGACGGAGGGAGGAGGACGAGAGGAACGAGATGAAATCAAAGGAGGAGTAGAGAAACAAGACCAGAAGGAAAACAGGGGAAGGACAGACGATGAGAGCTTTGATGCCAGTGATGACCACATCATGTTGTGGGCCAACCCCTTCCTTCAGAGTTACCTGGCAGGGGTCCATCTTTCTTCATCCAGGTAAAAATAAAACTTAAATTCAGGAGAGTAATGATATGGTTGACTCTCTTTCACATTCAGTGTTCTAACTTGTCTGAATTCCCCTGACCCACTCTCACGTTCTGTTTCCCCAGGGCTGTATCCGACCGTACCTTCCACCAGGCCCTACCTTTCCAGTCGGGTCCAAAGGCTCGTCGGCGACCTCAAAGAGAGGAGCTCGATCTCACTCAGCGATTTGCAGTCGGCCTCCTGTTTCACAACAAGACAGAGCTTCAGAGGCTTCACACATACACAGAGACATCCTTCTGCAAAATGCTGGTCAGCAAGCAGGCTCTAGTGACGAAACACGTCGAAGCTCTTTCTCAGGGTGACCTCAGTCCCGCCCAGGTCCTAGAGGCTTGTCACTATGTTTACGAAGCAAGTTTCACATGCGCTGATGGGAACAGAGGCCGTGGCAGCACACGGTTGGTTGCTCACCTGGCAGCGAATCTTCCAGAAGTCCTGTCATTTCATGGCGTTCCACTCAACCCGCCGGATGTGTTCACTGTGCAGAAAGTACTAGAGAGGGGTGGAAATGAAGGTCGAAGCTTTTGCTTGGATCTGGAAGATTCTGGAATTCGGGTTTCTGGACTGAAGGCACTAGTGGGGCTCAACAACATCAACACATACAGGTACTGATTACAGTCTATTACAGTTCATTAAAATACATCCCCCAAAACAACCGTTGACCAATCACAGCATAGCAATCCTGATAAGGCACATCAGATCTGTTTAGCTTTGGATTTATCCACATTTAAAACTGGTGTGAGTGGTGTAAAAAGCCGAAGACAAAGTTTTCATCCTGTTTATGCGGCTAACATGACCATAATATGCAAGCTATCAACAGGGGATAAAATCGGCCAATGACAGTTGATGGCTAAACATGAGCCATTTGTGTCAGAATGGTAAATCTGCCAAAATTGTTGTAGCCAAGATCACTTTGCTAACCCTACTTTGAAAACCTTGAATACCATGCATTATTCCAAAGGGTGGTGCTAAATTTTAGTTACTTCATATAAAGAGCTCAAAGACAAGCGCTGCATATTTTTTTTGTCCATTTATTCCTTTTTCAGTGTCCAACGATACAAACATCAGACCCTTCGAAAAACTGAACCTTACTTGCTCCCTCTAGAGCGTGCATTGCTGATGTCATCACCCTATGGGAGCAGCTAGAGCAGAGTGGTGAGGAGGGGCTCCTACGGGGGGCCGTGTCCAAGTTCAAGATCCATCCTCTGAAGGTCACACAGGTGTGTCATGCAGAGCACCTGGCAAAGCTGGTGAACATACATATGCACAAGAGGCTATCAGACAGGTAGGTCACCCCACACGCACAAACGCACACAGGCACACACACACACACACACACACACACACACACACACACACACACATATACACTCAGATTGTCTTTACAGCTATGTGTGTCTCACCGCTGAAGTGTGCGTTGTGTTTACTTGTACAGTAGTTGCACCCAATCAGATTCCATCTGGGCAGAGGGAGTGCCCGCTGTCAAGGAACTTCACAAACTCGAGTTTGAGTAAGACAAGACATTTGAATTCGCCATGATGATGATGATGATGATGAGGATGAGGATGATGATGATGATGATGGTGGTGTGTGTCCCTCTAGGCTTGGCCCAGAGAAAGGGGCCTTGTATCTTCCCAAGCTGTGGGAGCTCCTGCCAGGTCTGCATAACCTACAGCACTTAGAGTAAGTTTACGATCTCATTTATTCTCTCTGTGCATCTACGTCTCCGTGTGTCTGTTTTTGGTTTCTGACAGTCTCTCTCTCTCTCTCTCTCTGTCTCTCTCTCTCTCTGTCAGTCTGGAGAACAGTAAGATCAGAGACACAGGATCAGAGAAATTAGCTGACGCTTTAGCCTCACTCTGTTCCCTGGAGATTCTGAAGTGAGTACAACCTGTTGACCCCTTTCCTATCTGAGTTTTTAATCCAACCTAGGTGATGTAAATAGCACAATATTGAACAAAAAATATAATATATATATATATATCTTTTGATATAGCAAGATCGTTATCCTCTTTCCAGTCTGTCACAGAATTGTATAGGAGACCATGGGGTGAAGAAACTGGCCACCAAGCTGAGGTATCTGCCCAAACTGCACTGTTTAAGGTAAACAATGTACAGACACACACACACACACACACTGTAATTCCACAGAATTTCACATCCCTCCCTCTCCCTCTGTTTTTTGCCAGTCTCTACAGTAATGTCATTTCGGATGAAGGGGCAGAGAGTTTAGCAGCTGTCCTCCCACACATGGTGTCTCTCACTGACTTGGAGTAAGTCTATGTCCCTCACATTTTCATTTGACATCCATGCATGTTATGTGTTTGTCTGCTGTGACAGCTCATTTATGACTCCATATTCAAATTCAAATTCAAATTCAAAACACCCAATTGTCCATCACCTAATGAGAGAAAATTGCCTTCAGTTTGTGGCTCAAACAACATAAAAGGAACACAAGACATATTCATATGTACAGTATCTCCAACTGTGGATGTCTCATAGAAACAAGGAGTAGCTCTTACTTTATTAATGAGGGAAATATCATGATCTTTGCTGTGTGTTTTGTATTCTTTATGTACGTTTCATGGAACACCCAGCACGCCAGATAACATATATAAGAGGATCTGCTGAAATATGTTTGTGTGCAAGTAGGATTTGGTGGTATATTGAGAGATCGGTGAGATATCAGTACAGAGCCATTAAAACCTGAAATAGTTTTATTCTGTTTTAAAAGTGTGAAGTATAACAAGCTGACAGATGTCGGAGCACAGAGCCTCGGAGCCAGTCTGAGAAACTGTCAAAAAATAAAGACTTTACGGTGAGAAAAGCTTGTTTGTGTCTGTGTGACTTTGTGATAAATTATTGTGGCCCTCTTCTTCTTTTGTAGGTAGTATTGTAAGTGTTGTTACCTAATTTCTGTCCCACTCAAGCCATATATATATATATATATATATATATATATGGCTTATATATACACATTTATATACAGTATATATATATACTGTATATAAATGTGTGTATATATATATACATTTATTGAATATTTTTCATCTTTATCCAGATATAATTTGTTCTCACCTTCTTTCTACTTTTCCTCTCACCTCTCTCAGGATGTGGAACCAGTGTATCCCGTACGGAGTGTTTGAGCGTCTTCAGCTGCAAGACAGTCGCATCCTTTGGCATTAAAACAACGGGAAACCTCATTACTACACTGGAAAGTTTTTGTCATGCATCTAGCCTCGGCATTTTCTCCAGCATGGATATTTATGAGACAAAAGCAGGGGAGAGTCTTCCGGAAAATCCATTCAGTGGTAGAAGGAAATCATGAATCCGTCAGTGCCACATAGTCCTGCAGGTATTGGAAGAATGTGCAGTCCTGCTGGCACAGATTCAAGAAGCACATTTGCACTATGATATTGTCGAATTGTTTTATATCACTAATTATATTTTTTATTTGTCTGATGTCATTGCCTAAAGGCCTGAATTTTGTGTTTTTTTCTGCAACTCTTAGTAGTTGATTAAGTTACTTTATTTGCTTTAAGCTATATACTGTAGTTCAGGGCAGACTTCCCCAGATGTTGACATCATGGTAAATTAGAGGGAAAAATATCTGTTCTGGCAAAAAAAAATACTTGGTAGTTACTTTTTTAGTAATTACTTGACTTTCCTTATGGTGACCTCTGGTAGCTGATGAGATTTAAGGACAGAGGAGAAAAGTTCATTTCGTTCATGTGTAAATAGACCAGGCCATTCTTCAATTTCTACAAATATTAAAGGAAAATATTCAATTCCGTTTATTCTGTATGTTACTGTGTGACATCATCACGCACCTAATGGTTGCGTGGCTCAGTCTAGGATCTGCAGATAGTCGTACTGTATCACATACTGTCTGACTTCTTGAGGGTTTTCCATTAGCGATCACCAGCGAGTCAAACCTCTCCAACAAGCGGCTGTAGCTCTCTGATGCTCTCCTGTGGACAAAAGGTAACGCGACATCAACTCAGCACATGGCTACTAGTAAACAGTCTTATGCAGACACATATCTGCTTCAAATGCATTTGTCTTTTGCAGGATAATCTACGAACATACATGTTAAAAAGAATGAAAGAGGCAAAAAAAGTTGACATTCGCTCAGAGTTTATTAAATAGACGAATTGTAAAATAAAACTCTATTCAGATCTACAGCTTATTACAGCGTGTGCATGTCTGCAAAGAAGCAGATGTGGAGGGAGGACACAAGCACTGGGTAGAGGTTTCTATTCAGATGATGTTGATGATGACGACGTCCAACAAACTAAGCAAAGGCTTTGATGTGTAACAGTCTGTACAGATTGAATCAATGAATTAAAACACTGAGCAGAGTTTTTCACCACAGCCTGAGAAACAATGTAGTGTCATATCTGGGAAATGGCACAAACTCTGTCACCTGTAACCAACACCGGTGATTTATAAGCAGTTTCAAAATTGACACAAAAATCCACCCCATCTGATAGCTTCACTACTGATTCCTCAGTATGGGGAGTGAATATTACATATTAGATTATCCAATTCACCCACTGTTAAAAAAATATGGTTTGGGCTTGTTAATGTTAACATTTCCAGCATTGACGGGGTCTGATTACATACTTTCCTTGAGTATTTATTAACTATTCACTGTTAATCTACAGGAAGCCCTTACCTGATTCTAGATTCCATACATACCTGTTTTTAATATTTAAAGTGTATTAGTATCCTGAGTTTAAATGTTGCGTTTCAGAGGAATTTACATCTAGCCAAAAATAGAATTCTTTAGGACATACTGACGGACGGACAAATTCAAACATTGTAAATGTCACCATACATTTAATATTGCTTGATGGCAGTTAAAATCCAAAAAATAAATAATTTGGTTCTTAGCCATCAATAATTAATATTGGTTCATCTCTTGTATTAACTCTTGGAATAACAATGCTCTTGCATGAAATAGTTATTCTGATGGAGAAAATTTGTGCAGCACAACCTTACTGCACTGTCATCCAGATGTTTTGTTTTTTTTACATTCCCATTTGGGATTTTTACCATGGATTTTTCTTTTCATTCATTACGCAGTGTGGCAGGAGACAATTCACCTGGCTAGGCTGTGATTGTTTTCTTTTAGCTGAGTTGTGTGAACTGTGAAATGACATCTCAATGGATGAAGTAAGAACAGGAGAGCAGAGTCATGTTGGTGGAGAGTAATATAAAATGTTCAGAGCAAGAAACCTGCAGGTGCACTTATTTTAAAATGGTCTGAAATTGTTTTTGTCTCTACGTTTGGAGAACAGCAGCCAGTGGTGCCGAGATAATTATGCAAATTTGCTTACCCTGGTAGACAGACAGTGAGTGTGCTGGGGCCTGTTTATTATTGCTGCCAATAATGTACAATATATGAGGTGAATTCAACATTCATAAGAACAAAAACAGAGGAAAGTGTGATAAAACGGAATTCGACAAATAAAAAGACCAACACAACTAATAGAGTTTGCAGAGTCTATTGTGTAGAACACATCTGTAACAATACACTATCAATGCAACGGAGGCTGAACACGTCAAACGTCTGAAATACTTCTTTTGCGCTTCTCTTTCATAAGAGATTTCAGTCTTTGACAGTCATACTGAGATACTTTTGGCACATTTGGCCAGCTGTTATAACTAATCTGTTAATTTTGTTTGTGGAAAATGGGCCTCAAAAGACACATTTTAAGTTTTTCTCCAAGGATGAGTGAGCCTGCAAGCTTGCAGAGGACAAACGGTAAAATAAAATGTTTTGGGAGTGATTAAGTATGCAATAGAGCTACCGTGCACATTGTTTTATTTTGGCACTTTACCAGTTCTTCTGAGATGTCTTACTGTGACGCACATCACTCTGTGACGTGAGTGGCAAATGATTAAATGAATTTCCTTCTGCAGTCAGCCTGCACATCTGGCACAGCCTGGATAACTGTTGAGGGAACAGCTGTCTCTCGCCACCTGCAGCACAATGTGCCTCCTTTTTATCTCTCATGGTGTCCAGTGAGGGACACAGGTGCCAGCGCGAACGCCCCCGATGTCCGACGACTGGAGACAATTGCTGCTGGGGCGGCAACAGACTGACTGACAGCTGATCCAGTGCAGAGTGCTCTTTCCATGGGACGGCCATCATGCGGCCGGCAGTGCTTGATCTCATCTTTTGAGTCGAAACAACCTGGAGAAATGGACACAAATGTATCACATAATAATCATAAAAAATTCACCACAAAAAAAATATTTGCAAGAGGCTTGTAAAGGTAAATAAGCCTGTTTGTATCGACATCACTTATACACCCTAAGAATACAGATTTTAAGGTTTGTTGCAGTTTGCCTGGTAAGTCTATACAATCATAATCATAATAACATAACTTATTTTCTTACCTTTTAACTGATGTGTCTGTCTGAGAGAAAGGCAACAGCAGCATCAACTTCGAAGGCTTGTTTCCCCACATCACTGACCAGGGAGAGTTCACACCGCAACCTGACCTGACCTCCTCATCATCATCATCATCATCATCACCATCTCATAAAATGTATTTCTTCTTCGTCCGGGTCACTCCAGGTAGCCCTCGAACACATCCAGCTCCATGTCCGTGTCGTAGGGGACAGAGGCCGGGTCGGACAGCACCCCGAGGTCCACCAGCGCCTGGTCCATGTCCTCGGGCAGAAAGACTATCCCCACATTCAGGACGATGTACTCCATCAGGAAGGCATAGTAGAGGATCAGGACGTTCACGAAGAACAGGCCCAGATAAAACATATATGGGATGTCGTCCAGGGGCGATTCCACCGAATCTCGCTGGGCATGAATCTGGTGGGTCATAGAAAAACCAACACAGCCGCGCTCCGGGCTCGTGTGGGCGCGCGAGGCCAGGACGTGGCGGACTCCGGTTGCTGGTGTCGCCGCTAGAAGTCCGTCTGGGGTGATGGGGCTGGGGCGTCCATCGGGGTCTGTGGTCCCGACCTGCAAGCGACGTTTAAGAGGCAGCTACCAAGTGGACTTTATCTGTAGGGTAAACGAAATGGCAGGAAAACCGCTACGTCCATAGCTAATAATAAACTCGCGGCGGTATCAGACGATCACGTTATCTACCTCGACGCATTCTTGACATTGGTTGCGGAATGCACGCCTCGCCAGCTGGCTCTGGCCAACAACAGAGGCATGCGATGCTAGCACAAACAAACGCGAACCTCTCTGGTGTTTTCCTGTATACACATCCGCGTCGGGGGGGGGCTTCACCAATATACGCGTCGGGTGCTACTGCTACAGCTAAACGTCCTTTCCAACATGTTTGCCAACTGCACCAAAACATTCCGGACCTAAACACTCGCAAGCGACGCCTGAAGCCTCGGCATGTGATTGGCCCACCGCGTAATGGCGCTACTATCGTTGGCCTTTGAAGATGTCAATCAACGTTCTGAAGACCCCGCCCTTCTCACAGGGCGTGTCGCGTGTTTTAATCGTCACTACCTAACATGGGAAGTGAGCGTTGTAGTTTTTCTCTTCTCGCGCTTATGTTCTGTATTAGCTACCCGTCGTAGGGAAAGAACTTCAACTCCCAAACGACCTATCAACCGAGGCTGTGACGAAATGCCACCCCCCCTTAGCCCTGCTATCGCCGTCTATCACCTTCTGTTTGCTAAATAGCTATCAGTAGGGGAAAGTGGGTGTAATGGATGCCTGCGGACTCTAAACTCAGCGATATTACGCGCTTGGCAAAGACGTCAGCCCCCTTCAAAAACCACAACCATGTTTGGCCGGTCACGGAGCTGGGTTGGAGGACAGGGGAGAACGAAAAACATCCACTCCTTAGACCACCTCAAGTGAGTAGCTAGCATTCGATAAGCTAACGCTAGCCTGCACGATAACCGGTTGACAACCGCCGTCGCTGTTAGCCCAGTTATTAACAACTAAGACGTCTGTAGCTAAGCATTTACACCTGTCCAGTGCAGCTGTTTCTCTGTGGCTGTTGTTGCATGTCTGTTCCGTTTGGATAACACAGGCAGGCTCGTTAGCTAGCTTGTCATTATTAGCTTTTCAGTGAAAAGGTCCATAAAAACGAATCTGCTGTCCGACGCCAACAGGTGCAACTTAGTGAAAGTAACAAGAAAGTGTGGTGGATGGGCTTAGGTCCTGAAGTCTCACCTGTGTGTGTGTGTGTGTGTGTGTGTGTGTGTGTGTGTGTGTGTGTGTGTGTGTGTGTGTGTGTGTACGTACACAGTATTTCCTTACACTCTTTGGGGATGATCAATTGACACAAAACTCGACAGATTCATATCTATTCAAACTCAGGGTTCGCTATTGTGTATGCCACAGATTTAATATGGTCCAGTAAAATCACCACTGGGCCCTTCGATTTGATTTGTTCTGCTCTTTGTAGCACCATGTCTCTCGACCGCCATGTTCTGTTATTTTACTGTTAATTCTAAACAAACATAGATTTGTACATATTCTCAAATTAAAAGGAAAGCTGCACTTTTTCCACTTTCTCTCATCTCTCTCCATCAGGTATATGTACCATGTCCTGACCAAAAACACAACAGTGACAGACCACAACCGAAACCTGTTGGTGGAGACCATCCGCTCCATCACGGAGATCCTCATCTGGGGGGACCAGAATGACAGCTCTGTGTTTGAGTAAGTCCCAGCCTATGTCTTCATGCAAAATACCTCAGTTTTAACATAAATTGCAGCTCTGATGTGCATGTTAACTGATCGTTTGTAGGAGTTTATAACCTCACATTTATGTATTTGACAGAATGCACATTTCTAAACTAATGAACACAGCATTTTGTTAGCCATTGAAGATTGCCAGTCATCGATTTTTACTATTCATATTTGATCAGCTGATCGGGAAATGTTTGAATAAGCGAACTTCAGCATGGAAACCCTTTACTCCAAACATATAACTAAGACAAATGGATAATTATATTACAATTTACTCTCAAAGGTTATATCAGAGTCAGAGAGTATATCTATACAGAGTGTGTGTGTGTGTGTGTGTGTGTCAAAGACATTCCTGATTTGCTCGCTGACATGCTCACTCAAAGTACAAAACACAAAGTAGTAAAATCGTGACTTGAGCGGACTTAATTAGATAAGGCCACTGTGCAGCTAAGATGCAGTTATGAGGAGATGCATCTAAGACTGTCGAACCTTTTCAACTATTATGAAGCATTTCAGTCATTATTGGGGACTCAAGCCTATAAAGATTTAGTTTGGTTTTTTATTCAGGAGTGGCCACCTCTGGCTTTGTGATATTAAACAGGAAATGACTCCAGAGAGCAGAGCAGAGGCTTGTAGTTGTTTTGATATTACTTTAAAAAAAGTTTTTGTATGAGAGACAGTCTTATTGTCAAATTATGATAATGATTTTTACATTTTTACAAGAAAACCTCTAGGTGGTGACTCCGAGATCTAGTTATATGAATACATTTTTATTCTTAAATTTTATAGCTACAGAGGAGACAGACTTGAAATGGGGATGGGTGGATAATAGAGTAGGGGAAAGAGATTCATCAAGCAGTCCAACCAGCTGGAAGTCTGCTCCTGGCATTTGTTCCCATCTGGTATTTGGTATCCCTCACCATTTGTATCTTTGGCCCCAGTAATCACAGATTTAAGATGAGCTGTTGGCTTATTGCTTTTAATAGATTGTGATAGAGGGATACAAAAGCAACAATGGTCCATTTGCTGGAGTCCAATCAGGATATTGTGGATATATTGTGTCTGTCTCAACCACTTGCCCGCCATGATACTGTGAACAAGAAACACTTGTCATTATTGATGATTCAATATTCTAATAATACATTTCAATATCAAGTCATGATGAATCCTGTATGTGTTTGTGTGTGCGCTCCTGTATGTGGTCAGCTTCTTCCTGGAGAAGAACATGTTTGCCTTCTTCCTGAACATCCTGCGTCAGAAATCGGGACGTTACGTGTGCGTCCAGCTCCTCCAGACTCTCAACATACTGTTTGAGAACATTAGTCATGAGACGTCTTTATGTAAGTATTTTATTCTAAACTGATTGACTGGAAACAATTATGCATAATGTATTGCATTGCAATAAACTGTCCCTCCCCAAAAAATGTCGTTGTGGGTGCTGCTTTGCTTGCTTATATGATGTGTTTTGAGGTTGTGGTAGTGTTGGAAAACACTTTTCTATGTAATGCACTTCTATTACACTGAAAAATGTTTGAATTATATATTAGAATATATATGTTTCTTTCTATTCATGGTTTATGGTGGTATTAAATTGCATTAGTGCTGAAATGATTTAGTCTATAGACTACATGTAAAAAAAAAAAAATTCTGAAAGATGCCCATAGACATGTTCTTCCACAAATGTCCTCCTCTGCAAATGCGTGTTCCGGGTGAACAAGCCTGATGAGATTGATTATTAATCTTTTCTTCGCCTCAGATTACCTCTTGTCGAACAACCACGTGAACTCCATCATCGTCCACAAGTTTGACTTCTCAGACGAGGAGATCATGGCCTATTATATCTCCTTCCTCAAGACTCTGTCACTCAAACTCAACAACCACACTGTGCACTTCTTCTACAATGAGGTGAGGATACAGAGAAGTGGGGTGTAAGAGGAATGGAAAAAATAGTGAAACATAGAGGATCTATAACTGAGTGACTCCAACCCGTATAGTGAACTGTCTTTGACAGATTTAGAGGAAAGAGGAGAATCTGTGAAAAAAAAATATATTGGTGATTAAATGGATAAGTTAAACCAGCTTAATAAGGTGGTTGTTTTTGAGCAACTTTAATACTCGTGATATTTAACAGTGGTACACAAAATTACTTAGTGTACATTATGTTGTTTTTTAAAAAAATATCCTACAGCCATTTACGAGTCCAGATGCTTATCTTTAACTTGTGTTTTGTGAAAAGTCGACCTCAGTTTGTACTCACCAGGCTACTCCTATCTGCCAGTCTTCAGCTGCACACTTCCTGTGTCAAAACATCGACTTCCTGTGAAGATGGTTTCATTTTGCAGACCCTGTCCACAGCAGGGGTCTTTCTCTGCACTGGTTGATAAAAAGTGTTTATGAGACCTTCATTTGAAAAAACATTTCATTTATTATTATAGTTATGCTGAAGAATGCCCACTGTGTTCACATCACAATCTTGTTTAGTTTATATATTTATTAAAAAAAATTATCATATTATATAATCATCAATCATACAAACTGTGTGTGGGTGGGTGTATGTGTGGGTGGTACTGGATGGTAATACCAAAGGCTAGTGAACATCCGAATAATCTTTGTTCATGTTGTTGCCCATCATTGTTTCAGCAGTATCTATCTGTAGTCTTTTTATTGGCCTGTGTGCTGGGGAAAGTTATTGGTGTACTGTCGACGGTAGCTTTACCCCTGAAGCCAAATCCAGACCCAGCATGTAAATTCTGTTTGAGTGTCCATTTAGGTCTAAAGCCTATAATGGATTTATTTTTTATTTTATTTGTATAACTTTACTGTATTGTATTTATCAATTATTTGAATGAAAAGGATGACATTTCTAGTCTTATAACATTAATTAGCATTTTATAAAGTCAATGTCAATATGTCCACTGAAACATCTTGTGCTTGCTGTAATCATCCTTCCTATTTATATTTTTAAATTAAATATCCGACTTTGGATTTTGTCGACCATCACTCTCAAACAGGAGGAATAATTACAGCAAACTAAAACTACATATGTGCATCTGACCATCGTTTTAAGGCAGACTTGAAAAGCTGTGAATCAATCATGTAAGAAACTTTGCTGGCGTTTGGCCAGTCTATCTGTAAATCTATTTTTAAATGCCATCGTCATTATTCAAATTGATTCATGATTTGGTGATTTATCGTTTGTTCCTCTCCAGAGGGCGCCATTGGATAGGTGATAATTTTTCTCGCTTCTGTTCTGTCAGATCCATAGTCACATATCTTAAACTATAGAAACAAACTCTGGGTTTGGGTTCTGTTTCAGGGTGATTCCTTCATTTGCTGTGACCTCTGGGTGACTGTTTGCTCACAGACTGTTGATTGTGATTGGTCGGAGGTCGCATTAACTGAGGCATGCTTGAGTAGAGGATTAGTCACTGGCACAGAGAGAGAGATGACTGTAAGAGGCAAAGCTGTCATTTGGTTATATCTAAATGTATGAAGTGCAGCATGCTGGCATGTTAACACATGCTGATCATCTACTGTAATGCACTGTTAGATTGTCCATGCATCATAACAATATATGGGATGGATAAGTCAATATATCCATTTTGACTAGTCACTTCAGATTTGTTATGGTCTTACATTAGATATAGGTTAAACTTTTACTTTTGTGTTTTTACCCAGCCTGTATTGTAAAGTTATAAGCCCATTCTTGAGCATTTCTGTTTTCACTAGCTGTTATGTCTCTCTCTGTGGTCATTTGTGGCCTGAGCCCGGTGGTGCAATGCCGTGCTTTGCTCACCGGCGCCCCCTCTCTGTCTCCCACACACAGCACACTAATGACTTTGCCCTGTACACCGAGGCCATTAAGTTTTTCAACCACCCTGAAAGCATGGTCCGCATCGCAGTCCGCACCATCACACTCAACGTCTACAAAGGTGAGTGCGACGAACCTGCAAACACACATGCTAGCCATGCACACACATGCGCTTACACACATACGCACTCATGGGATGCTGCGACTGTCTGCCGCCTCTTCTTGTGCTCCTTCCCTCGACTTGTTGCTGATGCTTCTGGTGCATGAGCATGATTAACAGGTAATGCTGGGACAAACACACACTCTGCTGAGGAGTTTTGTTGCCTTTTACTGTGAGATGTAAAACATCGGTCAAATAAAAGAGTGCCTCCCTATATAATGACGTCCCCCCAAAAATTCCCTTTAAGGCATCATTTAACACATTTCCCTTAGTTTACAAAAGGTCCTTCAACTGATCTGTTAATTATTCACACAATTTTAAGTGTCTCGTGGTCCTCGGGCCAGCTACATTTGATTTTTAATGAATCATGATTTTAAACAGTCTATTTAAACATTTGCCCTTCCTTCCGTTTCTATGCAACATCCCTGCTTTGGGAATGTTTTCTTTTACTTTATACTTATCTTTACTATACGTAACATAACATTGCCTCAACATATAGTCACTGCAGCATTTAATCTATGGCTTTTTTGTTTGTGTCTTTATTTGTAGTATGTCTTGTCCTGCATGTATCACTTTGTACATGCATACAACCTCGCTTTTTCTTATGTCGTCCAGAAAGTCTTGACATTCTTACTCTAGAATTTACCTTAGTAACCATCATAGAGATACATGTGGGGAATATTATCATTGCTGGGCTGTCCTGGGGCTATGCTATTGTAGGGAATCTGCTTAAGAGTGAAGCATTAACTCATTGCGACACACAACTGTAATGTAGATTCTTAGTTACATTACAGTCAAAACAACATCTCAAGTGTTAAGATAATGAAGGAATAAAATTTAACTCTTTGAAATGAACTCTTGATTTGAATTTCACAACACTGAAAATACATAGGTATGTTGCGAAGGACACTTAAGTATAAATTGGGGTTTTTCAACATCATCATGAATCATGTAACTATTTGATGCTTCCTATTGATTCTTTTGTACATGCACTGCAACAAATGACAACCTGGACATTTTTTTTAAAGACTTTTTTTCCTCATACTAACATGGTCAGTAATTAACCAGCATTTGAAAGATTTTAGTTTGTTGTCAGTGTCAGTCATCACATTTTTTACGTTCGGTGTGAAGATTGCAAATATATAATACCCCAAAAAGTGCAAACTGTCATGGTGAAGTAAATGTATTCCTTTTTCCAGGTCTGTCAATGTTTGTAGTGTATTTATTCAGATAATTGCAGGGTCCTTTCCACCACCCACAGCCACCCCCTTTACTCACATTAACCCTGTGTCTGTTTCCCCCTCTCCCTCCCCCTTTTTCAAAAAACACTCCTCCTACTCTTTCTCTCCTCGTCTCTCTCCTCCTCCCTCTACGCGCCCCATCTGCCTAACTCCAGTTTCATGTAAGTTGGGTCCATTCATTCAGTCTTTTTCTTAGGGCTGGGTATTTAAACATGTAAAAACATGTTTTGTTGCTTTTCTGTATACGTTTGCCAGTTGTTCATACAGTACATCGATGCAGATACAATTCTAAGTGTCAGTGGCTGACTTTTGTCAGTTTATCAATAGGAGATGTCTTTAATATGAGAAAGGTCAACAAAATATTGTTCTAAAATGTAGTTATTATTAGGTGGCACATTTCTGTTTGGTGATACCCAGCCCTATTTATACCTGATGGTGTATTTGTTATAAATGTACTGGTATGAATATCTTTGTAATTCTTGTACTCGTAGATCATTCTGTATCACTCACCTACATACATACATTCAGAAAAAACCTGCATGCTTTTTTAATTTGTTTCGGGTTAATTGTTCCAAAGACTTAATTCCAGCTGAGTCCCACATGTTGCTTGTTATGGGTTTGACAGTTTGGTCACTGTGGTTATTTAGCCAGTATCTTTCTCTACATTTATTCTCTGTTCATCCACCAATGGACTAAGCTGGAAAGACACAGTGACTCTGAGTAGTGGTTCATTGTGATTTGCCAAGTTGTTTTCTGCTATTATATAATTCATTAATTTGATTTGCTCATACCGGTTTTCAGTTTGACCCGTGTGGATTGGCAGTGTGAACTTACAACCAGTTTTAAATTTGCATTTGATTTGCATTTGTTCACATTTTAAATCAAAAAAGCTGTTCGTCACAGAACAAATGTCAGAATCTGATATCTCTCATGATTGTCCATCCCTCTGGGTTTTCCCTGCATTATTGAGTGGGTCACGCTGGTGATCGCAGGCTCAGTTCTCAGACTTTGATTAAGAAATTTGGTTGGAAAAGCAGTTTTTATTTGTCTAATCACACAATGTGAAGCCCCAGTCATGTTGGTCACGCTGTTGTTTCAATTCAAAACCACACAGGCTTTCCTCCTCTCCACTGGATCTCCCTTTAATTTGCATTAACACATTTGGATTGGCCAAATCAATTCCTGTTCTTAATTTGACTTCATGGGGTTCGTTATTTTTCTAAAAATATCTCTTAATTTAAAAATGTTTTGTTTTGTTTTGTTTTAGATTATAATTATCAGTCACTTTTGGGCAGTTCTCTGGGATCACTGTATGTGTGTGTGTGTAACCATGTGCAGACTCTGTAACGGCATGTCTCCCTGACCCTACTCTCTCCAGTGGACAACCAGCACATGCTGCACTACATCCGAGATAAGACAGCGGTCCCATATTTCAGCAACTTGGTGTGGTTTATTGGCAGTCATGTCATCGAATTGGACAAGTGTGTGCAGACCGATGAAGAGTGAGTGCCTTCTGTGTGTGTCAATGTAATTCTCAGAAAGGCCTCTACAGGTCAGGGCAGTCTCTGGTTTTTAACTTTTATCCAGGTGCTTATTAGGTGACGTTTCTTTACAAGGACATAATGCATTTCTTTTTAGTATAATTTGACTTGCATTGTTGGTCATGTAGGTAGATTTATATTTAGGAAAATGTCATTGACGATCCGTGTCTGCATTTACATCATGCCATTGCCTCTCTGTCTCTCTTTGTTGTGTCCCAGACATAAAAACAGGGGAAAGTTAAGTGACCTGGTAGCTGAGCACCTTGACCACCTCCACTACCTCAACGACATCCTCATTATCAACTGTGAATTTCTAAACGACGTTCTAACGGACCACCTCCTCAACCGTCTCTTTCTGCCGCTCTATGTGTACTCTTTGGTCATCCCTGAGACGGTATGCTACTCTCATGTGCATGTCTATATCATTCTGCTGAGACGAATGCTAACAGGTTTAAAGTAGTAAGCTTCTGTTGTGTCAAAGCTTCTAGCTCAATTTTTTTTTAATCTTATTTGTCGCTGCAATTGATCATAAATAATGGCACAGTTGATCATTCTGGTAATTATATTTGCATTATTGAGTAAATTGTGTTATTTGAAAATGAAAAATGGCCATCACATTCTGAGGTGACTCCTTGAAATTGCCTCTTTTGATGAAGTGAAAATTCAAATCCCAAAGATATTTAATTTACAATGATATAAAAGCAACAAAAGTAGTGACTAACATTTGAGAAGTTGAATGTTTGACCTCAGAGTATAACAAAGTATTAGCTACTCAACCGCACAAACATGCAGGCAGGCAGCTGCTGGTGTAGTTGTAACAAATGACAAACTTTGCAATCCACTACAGAAAGCTTCCATGTTTGGGACATTTTGGAACCAGTGTTGAATGACTTAGAGCAAAGCAGTGAATGAATGTGTGTGCGTGAGGGCGTAGGCGGGACATCCGTCCTGCTAACCAATTCAAGACAGAGCTGATTTCTCTCATGAGGATAAAAGGTTGTTATAACATTTAAATTAAAAATGTATCTTACAGAATAAAAAATGTGGATGTGTTTTTTGCTGAGCAAAGAGAGTGTTAAGGTGTACATTTCATTTAGGAATTTTAAACAATCTGGCAAAATATTGCAAGAGCTTAAACATGGCTGCACAGTATGGGAAGGAGGTGTGGTCCATTAAACAATTAAATGATTATCCAACTATTATACTGACCCATTATCTCTTCTTCTGTATCTCTGCTTACTCTCTGCAGTCTCAGTTCATTATGCATTTTACTGTAGCTACTAACTATGAAACTGCGACATGTGAGACCTTGACTTGCCTTCTATTTTCTTTTTTTTCAGTCTGAGGATCGAAAAATCAACCCTCAGGTGTCACTTTACCTGCTGTCTCAAGTAAGCAACATGCACATAGTGCAGACACTTATCACGTGCTCCATCACTCAAAGAATGTAGAAAAGATGAAATACATTTTATACATTTTATATTATCTATTCAGTTTTCAATTGAAGGTTCTTGTTTGATGGCATTTTGTTTCACAGTTAAGAAAGTTATCAGAGTGTGTGCGTTTGGCTGTTTTCCAGGTGTTCCTGATCATCCACTATCAGCCGCTTGTCAACGCCCTGGCCGAGGTTATTCTGAATGGGGACCTGTCTGTCTTCACCCCACAGTCAGACATTCACAGCTCATATAAGAACACGGTAAAACACACACACACACACACACGTTTAAAACAACTTCAAACACACTGTACAGACCAACATGCAACCAAAAAACATTCATATCAGACTGCACTGACAGAAAGTGCTAAAGAACCACCAATGTGCTATGTACTCACGCACACACACACACACACACACACAAACACACAGCAGATTGTACATTGTTATACAGACTTCCTTTACCAAGACAAACAAACACACACACTGGGAGCGCACAAACAAGAAATGCACACTACACAGGCAACCGCATGGATACATGCATGCACGCACACACACACAGTTTCAGAAGTGCGTGTCGGTGGTTATGAGATCACGGGGTCATGGCTTTCTTCATCATTCACCCACATCAAGGCAGCAATTTTCAAATTACCTACATTGTTTTTTGGCCTTTGCATTTTTCAACCACTCATGTCCATCTTTTCTTATGTCTACGACTAAGACTGAAACTTTCTCTCTGCTTTTCCTTCTGTTTTTTGCCGCCTCTCTCTGAATATCACTTTTTTATTTTTCATATCATCATCCTCTTTGTATCTCCGACATCTCTCTCCCTCCCCTCACCACTCATTTTCAAATTTTCTCCTCCTCCCATTTTTTCACCTGTGATTCAGTTCCTGTTCCCTCACCACCCCTCCCCCACTATTTGATTTTTTTTACTAAGTGTTTGTACAGCATGGTGGGTGTGCTGAGCTAGTGAGCGTTTCTGAGAAGCCTTGTGGTTATTCTCTCTGCTGTGTGTGTGTGTGTGTGTGTGTGTGTGTGTGTGTGTGTGTGTGTGTGTGTGTGTGTGTGTGTGTGTGTGTGTGTGTGTGTGTGTGTGTGTGTGTGTGTGTGTGTGTGTGTGTGTGTGTGTGTGTGTGTGTGTGTGTGTGTGTGTGTGTGTGTTTCCTAGATCTATGTCTGTTGTAAGAAGCAGCCTACCTTTCCAGTGAATGTGAGTTTAGGTGTGATGTTACCCGACCACAACAGGAGGCAGTCAGACCCAAACTAGTGTGTGCTAAGCTAATTATTCATTCAGCTGGTCTTTGGAGGGCGCCACGTTGCATTACCATAGCAGTTTTCAAAAGATTAGAAGACAAGTATAAGTAGAACTCACAAAAATTGCCCTTAGTTTCAAAAATAAACTTTGGGATGGTTTCAGAGTTGTTTTTTGGGGGACAACTGATGCTTCTCATTATTCTCTGAATGTTGTTTTTCCCTTTTTTTTCCCTTTTTTTTCCCTTGAATGATTCATTTTCTCTATTTAGGACACAAATATTATTACTATTTCCCATGGGGTTATTTACTGCCAGGCCTGTATTCTTCTTCTTTTTTATTGCTTGCATGTGCATGCATCAGTGTTTTTGTAGCCACCAAGGTCATTTGCATTTCTGTACAATTGCTTGTTGAAAAAGCCCATGATACTTCCTGGGGATGTCTGTTGAGATAAACTTGTAAAACTAAAACGGAAGATTTTTTTGTGTTTGCCACATCAGATAGAACTTCTGTTCTGTTTTTGTTTGATTTATTGTACGGATGAGGCATGGGCTCTGTTTCTACGCAGGTGGTCAAATGGTACTTCCTGATTGTCTGTGATGTGGCAGGAAATTAGGTCACATGATGGAACACTTAGCAGGGTTCACCTAACCCAGATCTCTTTCCTGGAAGACGTGAGCGCCCTCTCGTTCTCTGTCTCTCTGTGTGTGTGTGTGTGTGTGTGTGTGTGTCTCTCTTTCTCTCTTTCTCTCTCTTTCTTTCTCTCTCTCTCAGTTGTGTTCATTTAGCACTTCATGCTCCCTGACCTCCATTAATTTCTCAGCATCGGCTCTGAGTCTGAGCGGTTTACCAGAATATAGTCAGCTAACAGGTGCAACACACACACTGATACTAGTCTGTGGTTATTGCCTGACAAGATAAACACAGTGTTTTCAGCAGCTGCTGCAGTGTCAGTGACACTGAGAGTTGATACAGAAGTGCTCATTTTTCTGTAGATATGAGAAGCTAAGGCCTTTTGCTTTATAAGGCTTCATATACAGAAACATATGTCACATACATATTTTTAAATTCAACAACCACTTAGTCTTGTCATTCACAGTCCTATTAAAGACTGAGCTGTAGCTGTGCAAAATTAAGGATTTCGTAAGTGTTTGTTCCTTACAAATCAAAGAGGAAGACAAGGAATAAAGAGAGGGTGTATAAAAATACTCTCGCATTCACAATCGTTCAAGCAGTAAATATTTTTAGCCAGACAAAAACAGACTTAAACATGAAATATAACTTTTGGTTTTGATTCATATGGCACACAGCCTCTTCCAGTAAGTGGGGATGCTCAGAAACTTCAACTGAGCCTGTTCTTGGCAAACATTTGAATAATGACGATGGTTCTAGCTTCTGACTCTGTACACCAGGTGTATGTGCATGTGTATATCTATGTATCTACTTGTTCACATGCATACGAGTGTTTCAGGTGGTTTGTGTTAGTGCAGGAAATTAAGTGAAATTGGGCCACCTAGTTTCAGTGTGAGATACTTGATCCTCTTCCTCTTTGTCTTCTGTAACAAAGTTCAAGCTTGTTCTACAAAAGCCACTGAAACAGGACATTCAATGGACCATTATTTACCAGAACCACTTGACTTTAGACTGTATTCATGCTTTTATTTACTTTCAGGTCCATAGGTATTTAGACAATGACACCATTCATGTAATTTTGTCTTTGTACACCACCGCAATGAAGTCCATTGAAGCTATCAATATGTGGTTGAAGTGTATACTGTTATCTATTATTCCAAAGATTTAACCAAAAATATTGTATTAACTGAGTGAATCCAACTCTAACCTTACTTTGTGCTCTACTGTTGTCAAGAAAAAATCATACTGGACTTATTCTGTACGGATGCTGAAAAGTGCAATCATGTCCGAATTCTATCGAAATCTTGGGGTCATGAGTTACTATTATCTCATTTTAGATGTTATTAACTCAGTTGTCCAGTTTGCTTTTAGTTTCTAAGCAATTAACTCAAATTAACCAGTTTTTGTTTTTTTCTTTTTTATGTTGCTAATTGCAAATTATCTCCATATAAAGATGAGAACACGCTACCCTCTTTCTTTTCTTAAGCTTTATGTAACAGTGTTTCCCCTAGGTTAACTGGCTGGGGGGGTGTTAGGGTTAGGGCTAGGGCTCGTTAAGGTTAGGGTTCACAAATCACGTTAATTTTCATCCACAATCTTTCATACAGGAATGAGGAATAAGGTGTATAAGGAGAGTGGCCTGAAATGACTTCTGCTTGACATTATATGAAAAATACAAAAGAAACGGGGGGATGGGCGCCCTCCCAATGCAATGGTAGGGGAAACACTGATGTAATTTAAAAAAAATTACAGTCCCAATCTGAAAAAGTTAAGCAATTGTTATTATTGGAACTGGTAGTACATTATTAGTTCAAACTACCGTTTTTAGGATTACTCAGTTTTACTGTAAGTCAGTGTTAAAATCTTTGCCCAGCATCTTATCATTTACCAGCTGTTTCCTCTGTATCTGCCTTTTTTTCTTTAAGTTTGAGGGCCGAATATGAGGAGAAGTGTTTCTAGTTCCAGCATGGCCTCACAGATAAGACATCAAAGCAACCTCAACTGTGTGTGTGTTGTTCAACACGATAGTGCAAGAAAGACTTGGTGTTTGTGGGCATATATGAGAAGATATAGGCACATCCGTTATGTGTGTGTTTTTGTGAATATGCTTGCCCATGTGTATCTGGGTTTTTTTGCATACACATACCAGTAAAAGGTTGCAGTGATATTGCTTTCTGGAAACAGGAGGGTTCCTCTTTTCTAAGTCTGAGTGCATACATATACTTCAGAATACCATTATCTGACAAAATGCACCCCTTCTATTCTCTCCCTTTCTCATTTCTTTTGAACCATTATCTTCCTTGTGTATTCAGCACAAAGTGATTGGAATGGTGCTGTGTTACTGTGAAAACCAAGCGGGAAACTGCTTCCTTTTTGATTCTTCTCCGTCCCTCTCCAACCTCCCAGGCCAGTGCAGGAGGCGTGCAACGGTTCGCCAAGCCCTCAGAGTCTCTGGAGCGGTCCCTGGAGCTGTCCCGTCACCGTGGCCGCAAGAGAACCCAGAAGAGGCCAAACTACAAGAACCTGGGTGAGGAGGAGGATGATGAAAAAGCTGGGGGAGGCGGAGGAAGCGGCGGACATGGAGGAGAGGAGAGCTGGGAAGACAACGGCAGAGGAGGAGAGAGGGAGAAGGGAAAAGGTACAGAGGGAGGAGGAGGTGGGAGTTCTAAGGGAAGCAGAGCGAGTGGGGAGACGGCGGAAGGTGAGTCTTTGTCTCCATGGACACAGCAGTGCAGGACTGTGTGTGAGTGTTTCTTCACTACCATCAACCAGACTCAGTCTCCCATGATACATCCTGGTCACTCAACAGCCACCACAGCAGCTGCCCTCGTCTCCAAACAGAAAAGAGAGAGAGAGACTAACTCTTTAAAAGACAAAATCACTTCATCAGAAGAGTGACTAAAAAGACAATTGCCTGTTGTCAGAATGAGAGAATCTAAAAGTTCGGGCTAAAAGAAAATGCAGAAGAATCAAAATTCCTCTCTGGCTAGTTTTGAGATGAGGACTCCCTCTTTTTGCTGCTTCACGTGTTTAGTGCCTTTAATTTCCCCATGGTTGCCATGGCTACCACGATCACATGTCCAACACAATCTCCGTGGTAGTCGGCTGTCCATTTCCACGGTGACACACCATCCATCCTGTGCTCCTCACCTCTCCGCCTGTCTCTCACTCTTGATCTGTGTGCATGTGCGTTTTTAATACCCACATATGTGGGTGTGGTTGTGTCTATGTGTGTAAAAACCATTTGGCTCATCTGAAATGATTCCTTCTTTACTTTGACTGAACAGAGTCTTTACGCCGGGTGAAACTATCTTCACAAGCTGAAGCTTCTGAAGGCTCAAATGCACACAGTAGTTCTGACAGCATGGGTTTTGGTACAGATAGATCATTGCCTGAGAAACCGATAGTTTCAAAATGAGACATAAACCAATAGGGGGTGGAAAACTTTTTAACTGATTCATTTTTAAAAAAGCATAAATGAAGAAACATTTTGAAAGATAAATTATTACTTCTAGCTTAGGTGGCATGCCGTTGGTTAAAACAGTACTATGTGGTTCCTCTACAGTTTAATGCTGCCAAAAAGTAAGTTTTATGCATTGAAAATTCATTTTTTGATCTCTTATCAATGTAAGCAGAGAATGATTCCATTTTTCATGATCCATCTTTGCTGCTTGAATACATCGATCAATTACTTTGTGAACCAGTGAAGGATGGGAGGGAAGCACTTCAGACTGTGTATTCATAATCACTGGTGAAAATATTTTGCGCCTCATAGCAGTGATGCGTGTTTTTGTCAAGGGTGTGTGATGTGAATGGAAATTGCATGTAATTAAAATAAAAACACTTCACCTTTATGGACACTTATGCTAGTAAGTACAGTGTGTGTGTGCGTGCGTGTGTCTATACAGAGATAGAGATGGTGGTGATGGAAAAGTGTAAGGTGTCGGAGCTGACGGAGCAGAACATCACTGATGAGGAGAAGACGGCAGCAGCCACCCGCACATACGCACAGAGGAGCAGGTACCTGCAGCCAAATATCTGAACACACTTAACAGTTAGATCGGTGTAGAAGTATGGAAAAAAGGAAAGAGTAGTGTGGATTGGTAATATCTTTTCTCTCTGTCTGTGCAGACCATTCTTAGACATGGTGTACAGTGCCCTTGACTGCAGCAACGATGACTACCATGCCCTGTTTGTCCTCTGCCTGCTTTATGCTGTCTCACACAGCAAAGGTCGGCCTTTCTCTTCACTTATACACATTCATTGTTGTTATTTGGTTTAAGTGGCTCTTTCTAGATACCTGGTGATTGAAGTTAACTGTACTCCACATTCTACATATCAAATAAAGCAGTGGCCTTACCCTCTGACAGCCATGTTGGAGGTTCATCAAGTAAATATCACTAGTACAACCCAGCACTAATCTGCATTGTAGCGGTCACGAGCTTGGAAAAATTAACTGTTTAAGGCTTTGGAAGAACACTTACATTTGCTAATTTCATTTGTAGGTAACAACCACTCATTTTAACGTTACCAAACTGAATTCTGTTATTGGGAGCAACTAATATTATATCCGCAAATTTCCAACTCTTTACGGACTAAAACATGAACATATATTGGATTTGTTAATTTAGCCAGCTAGCTTGGGTTGCTAACCTTTGGAGTGCAAGGTAACTGAAATTTTATCAAAGACACACTTAAAATTATTTTAGGGTAGACAGACTAAAGGCCTACAGACCAGACATTCTGCTGCATCTCACCATCAATTATAAACAAACCTACAACATCACTGAGAATAAATTTACATGGACACCAATAACCCAACTATTGCCCCTTTCCTAAATAAGACATTTTGATTATATTTTGTGAATAGAATATTTCATTCATAGTCCCATTTATATATCGGAATGTTGTTAAACGTAGTCTGCATCCATACAGTATTTGTACCATCAAATCTGCATGCAACCACTTTCACATCTGGTCTGTAGGTATAAACTGCGATCTTCTGGAGCGGCTGCAGCTGCCAGTTCCTGACCAGGAGAGGAGCTCCTACAGCCTGGTGCTGGTAGAGAGGCTTATTAGAGTTATGAGCCAGGCAGCGCAACCAGGTAACTAACACACAAATACAAACACCTCAATGGAACAATAGTAAGTTGTCCTCAGTACTTACCCATATTTCTCTTGACTTGAATACAGATGGTAAAGTGCGTCTGGCTACATTGGAGCTGAGTTGCCTTTTATTAAAGCAGTCTGTGCTGTCTGGAAACCACTGTATAATCAAAGACGTACAACTGGCCTGTCTGGAGGTACAGCACACAACAATGTGTACTTGATTATGTCATACACTTAGACCTGTCAACATGTTGCATTCACACAGACTCAGCCATTGCCAGAAATATAGTTTTCTTCACAAAATAATAATACAGAACCTGTATGGGTGAATAAGAACCACACTACTTGTGGATTAGCTATGAGCAAAACTTTACTTTAGAATGGAGAACCTGATCTGAGTTAGAAAGACCTATTATAGATGTATTATTATTGTTTTCTCCAAAGCATCTTTAACTCCAGTTGCATAGATCCAAAATGATAAAACTAAGTTAAGTTGTTATGAGGTTGGAAAATGTTGTTAGCTCGATCTGCATCACTGTCACAGTTTTTTTATGACTTTATGGTCAACATCATTTTTGGCAGATGTTTCTTACCTGTACATTATTTAAAAATATGCATTTAATAAAGATCAGGATGTGTTCATTTCTGTATGAGTCGGATGAATGATGGTTCAGACTGTATTTCAAATAATTGCATTCTGTTTTTATTTCATGTTTGCTCTTCAAGGGTGCAAGAGAAGAAAGTCTTCATTTACTGCGGAGATTTTACAAGGTGAGTGTACACACACACACACACACACACACACACACACACACACACACACGTGTTCCCTTATCCTACAAAAATCTGCGCTTATCTTCCACTGACTCACACATATACAGTATACTGTGTATATAAACACAAAGTGAAAGGGAGGACATGTTAAAGGATAGATGTCAGCTGAAAGCTCACTGTCACATTGCATTCTGCTACTGCTGAGTGCTGTAGCACTGAAAGGTTTTATATGACAGTCAAAAACTTGAACTTTTGCTGTTCTGACTGTTCAGACAGTGAGAGCCTGCCTCTCCCTGGGTGTGTTCAGAGACTGGCAGACAACCAATGGGTTGGGCGACCAGACAGACAATATTTGAGGAAGAATAAAGACAGAAAAAAAATAGCCCAGATAGGAAAACAATCGTTCTGGTAAACTGACCCAATCTCCTCAGGTGTCTTGTCACATAAAAAGTTGAATCACTGTTACCTGTTATGCCAGTTTTGTCTGACATTCAGGCCTTGTAAGTGATATCCAAATCTGCTGTTGATAAGATAATATTGTTGTGTGTGTAACTGATTATAACATAAGCCATTTCCCAGAAGAGGTAATAGGTAAAACTGAAAGTGCGTCATATTTGTTACACATAAGCAAAATGCTTAGAGTTCAGTCCATGCTTTCTGTTTCTCGTTGAGTGTCTTTGGATATCAGTTTTGAAATCAGTCACATGAGTTCGGTTTGGCTGACTCCTCATGGTCAAACTGTGCAGATTGCAGTTGAAGTTCTCTTACAGCAATTGGGAAACTCACTGTAGACAATACGCTGACCTGAAGAAACTGTCCTTGTTCAGAAAAATCTCTGGTCTAATGCGTGCAACCTAGAGGAATTTGGTTACGCCAGGATCCTGAGTCAGACCTTGAATATACCATGAGCACAAACAAGTAGAACATGTTGTTCATTCATTGTCTCCACAGAAAATGCTACTTCCATATACTGTTTACACTCTGCATGCACAGGCAGAGGGGTCATCAGTGTTTCATGCTAGTATATGACCAAAAGAGGAAATATGGGCAAGTATTAATATTTTCAGGTGGCTTGTTAAGTATCATCAGATCTATTAATGTGTGCGTTAATGTCTCTGTTTCTATGGTCTTCATAAGACACTCATACAGTCTGTCTGTACTGAAATCTATACTATAACTGCACAGATTTATGAGTAACAACAAAGCACGCATCAGATTATTCACTGAAAAAAAACCATAGTATGGCATGAGTGTCTTTCAGTATAATGAAAACCATTAGAGGAGTAAAAAACACATGCATAAACACTGAGGTCCAACAGTCTGAGAGCACCTGGAAAGTGGTAATAACACTGTATACATGCATATATATATTATAAGACATAAAGGATGTGTTGCTTATTTTTTGCTATTACGCACAAACACACACAGACTGTTATTAAGTGAATTCATTTATTTTAAAATTTTAAATTTTTCACTAGCTTCCCATTTAATGTGTCATCACAGGGAGAGGAGATCTTTCTCGACATGTTCGAAGATGAATACAGGAGCATGACGGTTAGTTGGTCTTCACCTAGGATTACACTAACATTTGTTGTTTCTGCTATTTTGTGGATGGCGTGGGCTATTGTACATGGGCTGGTCTGTACTCATGCATGTGTGTACTTCGCAGAGTAAACCTCTCAATGTGGAGTATCTCATGATGGATGCCTCAGTACTGCTGCCGCCCACAGGCACCCCTTTGACCGGCATCGACTTTGTCAAGAGACTGCCATGTGGAGACGTGGAGAAGACGCGCAGGGTACGTCCATCCACTCACACACTCAAAACTCGGTCCATGTCAGAAAAACAGGTCATGTAGTTAAAACATTGGAGGACCTGAAATTGACAAATTCATACACCCTTTTAATTAAGCTGTAACACTAGACAATCTTAGCCAAAACAGCATTACTGTAAAACATTAGACACCATAACGGCAGCTCTACAAAGTTAAAAGATTTTAATTTGATTCTAACTGCGTATGATAAATGTTAAATTCTCACCTGTTACTTTCTAACCTGATTTTTTTTTTGCCAATTAAAAAAGAAGAAGATTATCTTCAATATTTAAATATAACTGTGTGTGTGTGTGTGTGGGATCTCTTCAATCTCTGCGCAGGCGATCCGTGTGTTCTTCATGTTGCGGTCGTTGTCACTTCAGCTTCAGGGAGAGCCAGAGACCCAGCTGCCTCTGACCAGACCTGAAGACCTTATCAAAACAGATGACGTCTTAGACCTCAGTAAGACAAACTTGCGTGTTAACTTACTTTTTTTTTTTCTGATGTTTCTATTTTTACTGTCCCCTTTGCTGCTGTAGCACAGCAAAAGTCCCTTTACTGGGAATAATTAAGATTATCTTATCTATAGTCACAGACTGAGGCTTAATGTACACTGTTAGTCATAAAAGCGATCTTCAGCTCATAAAATCAGACCTCAGCTTATTTTTACAATTTTTTAGACTCCCTGACTACAAGATCAGGAGAAAACACCTACAACCCCCCCAAATTCCCTTAAAAAAGCTTATATTTTAATACAATTATGTCATTGATATCTGACAACAGATCAGTAATTCTCTATCCCTTACTCTCACACACTTTCCTTCACACTCTATGCGAAGAGATGTTCAAGTACAGTCTTAACTGTACAAACATGCACATGCACATGCAAGCACTGACAACCACAACAACAGCGAGCAGAGCCAACACAGTTGTATCAATGTTATGGAAACTTGCACGTGGTTAGAGCTGTCGAGTGTAATATCACAAATACAACTGCACAGTAATGTGAACAGGAGAGATGTCGCGGTCGCACACACTCAAGCTCAAATCTTTGCAAATCTGTAAATGTGTAAATGACAATTCAGGTGTAAATATGCAACATTTTGCCTTTTAAAAAGTGCCTGGATATTAGAATTAGTGTTACACACACATGGGCTAAACTAGGGCAGCCTTGCCCAAGTATATTAGAGGATAAGGCTTCTGATTTCTGATTCTGTGTCAGTATTGATGGCAACGAATCCCATGAGAAGAACAAAACTAACACTGACTCTGTCTGATAAAGCTCACACCACCTATCACCCAGAGGTTTGGTGAAAACAGAAACTTTGAGAGAAGTGCAATTAAAGAAATGCTGAAATACAGCACTGTACAGAATGATAGACATTAAAACACAAGCTTGACACTATCATAGGTCGTTGAAGCCTCTCCACACCCACACAGATGTTTCTAATCCGTGTGGCTGACTAGGCCTGAGCTGTGTCCCAATCCAGGGGCCGCATCCTTCGCAGGATTTGGTCTTGACCGTGAAGGCCGGCTGAAATGAGATGGCCTGGTGTGCAGAGGACTTTTAATTTGCATCACCAGCTTGTCCCGATCTTATATTGCATCTGTTGCTACTTTGAGCTGCTGTACTTACTACAGCCCGGCCGCTCGCATTGCTAGTTCATTAGCTTCGTCACCGGCACGCAATGTATTCTGGGATTGGTTGGCCCAAGGATGATCTATTCCCTTAGTTTTGTTTAAGTCAATTTTAATGAACTGAAAAATCACAGAAATTTCTCCATAGCTGTACGTGTCATGCAGTACCTATGTCGTCGTATCCCATGATGCAAGAAAAGAAAGTCTTTAGCTCTGTTTTCTTTTCCTCTTTCACATTTTCTTTGCTCTCCTTATGAAAGCGTTCCATCTTGCACCATCACGTCCTTTTCTGGACTGATCGGTGACCAGCTGTCAGGTTGAAAGTTTTAGGAAATCAGATCATTTTACTCCTGCAGTAGTACAAGTAGACCAAGTGGTTTCAGTTCTCTTTTCTTACATTAAATGTGCCAGTTATACCATGAAAAGCATCATACACAAAGAGAAGAGTTTATTGTAAATCCCACTGGGTTTTACCATCTGTGGTAAAGGTAGTTATTTAACACCATTTTCATTCTTTAATGTAATATTTTATCAAACTATAACTAGTTCACATATTTTCTCAGTTTCTCTCTTTTGGGAAGAGGTGAATACCTGAAAACCAAAAGAAAAATCACCTGACAGGGATGGAAAGAGGCCTATCGAAACCACAGTCTACTGCAGCTTTACTTTCAAATGTAATTTGGTGGCTGAAACTGTGACTCTTGTAATGATCATCTTTAAGAGCTATTGTATCAGGTCTGACATTACTTTCAGTAATTTAGTGTCAATTGAAAATGTCTTTTTAAACAATCTGGTTAGTGATTGTGATTTTTTTTTTCTAACTTGTGTGGTGTCTTCCCTCTTCTCTGATCTTTTTATTTTTAACCAATTCTCTGTCACTTTCATTTAAGCAAGGTGGTTGACTAAGAACACACTCATGCAGAGTAATTGTGGGGAGAAGGAGGGTTTTTCCTCCGAGGGTTGGGGGATTTAAACCTGCCAACTTCCAACCACAAACTCCTTTTTCTGGCCATCTGGCTGTCTCTGCCTCCATTTTACCACATCCTATATAGTAACTGTTGGCTCACAAAGCATCTGCTAAGGTCTGTGCCTGTATATTGTGTCTTGTGGTGGTTGCAGGGACGTTCTTTTAACTGGAAGGTCAAGTTGCATTCCCATCATCAGTTGTGAAAGCTTTAATTTTTTTTAGCATTGATTTGTTACAAAGTTTACATTGCCTATAAAACATATTAGCAGCTCCTTTCCTCTTTTGGGTTGTTTTGAGTTATCAGTAGGTGAAAGTGACCAAACTTTCAACTTTATAGATTTCTAATGACAATGCCCAAGTGTAACCAGTTATCTCTCTGAACTGAAGTCACGTGTTGTTATTTTTTTTCTCTCACCTACAGTACAGTGACTCCATTGTCTCCCATCAGTAAGGTCTGTGCTGCGTGGCAAGTCAATGGGGGACGCTTGCGAGCTCAAGGGAATTCTTTCAGAGACGGGGAGTGCCGAGTGCAGGCTAATCAGGATTAGAGACCGACCAATATGGATTTTTGGGAGCCTTGATATCTTAGTTTAACCATAAACTTTATCATAAAAAGAAAACACAAATGCAACCAAATATATAGAACTTGAATTGAGAAAATAAATATAATTTATTAGCATTGTTTGTTCTGTATGATGTCTGTGAAAGCCTCATATCAGCCAATAACATCGGCTGATTCCTGTCCTGATTTGTTTCCGCCCTCTGTGACGGGGAGCAAATCTGAAAACCTAATACTTACTTGGAAAATATATTCTTCGTGCTGAAAGCAAATTTTTCACAGAGAGGTGCTTCCCTGCATTTTATCTGTTTGAAAGAAAGTACTTGTACTGAAAGTGCTGTCACTGTTCCATAGAAGCTACTGGATAGAGTCATACAGTCGTTGATTGACTGTCTCATGTTTTTGACCAGTCGAGTTGACCCACCCACAGCTCCTGTAGTCAGACGTTAAGTAGAAGTTAGGGGCGGGAGGGGTTTTTTCCACGTCAAGTTCCTAGCAACCCCCCCTGATCTCTTAATATGGGTTTGGCACAAAGTCATAAAAAGAGAACTGCATAATTATTTTAAAGAGGAAAGGACATGAGTCACACTTCATCCATGTGGAGCTGCTTCATTACATTTAAACTAGTCAGTGTGGGTGATATTTAATCCGAAACCAGTGGTGTCTAAACACACCGTTATCACTTCCATATTTTACTGAAGGGAAAAACTGTGAGGTGGGCTTATCATTTTAATGTCATGCTCATAGACATGGGAGTAAACGCTTCATTTCTGTCCTTTTTAAGTGCGTCCATAAATATATATGTTTTTTTTATATATATATATATAAAACAGTACATACACTCAGTTGGTAGTTTATTTGTTGTTATTGAATGATTCAGCAATTACTTTTACCTTCATGATGGCTTTAATCATTTTGTGTTGAATTTTTTTAAATTTTTCGGCTTGAGATACCCACACAACCTTACCCTGACACAAATGGAAATTGAAAATTCATCCTCATTCCTGTCATCTTTCTCAGATAACAGCGACCTCATAGCCTGTATGGTGGTCAGTAAAGATGGCGGCCAGGCCCAGAGGTTTCTCGCTGTGGACGTGTACCAGATGAGTCTGGTCGAGCCAGAAACCAAACGACTGGGGTGGGGTGTGGTCAAGTTTGCTGGACTCTTGCAAGTAAGAGAAAAGCTCTGTGTCTGTGTGTGTGAGTGTGTGCGTGTAGATTTCTTTGTTTTGGTTTTTTCTCAATCTGAAATTGTATAGTATGTTCTTGTGATATTATTATGATATTTTTTTAACCTTTTATATAAAATGTTTCCTTGAATGTCTTGTTTATTTCTGTTACTGGGCTTAAATTTGTCTATGTAACTAAGGTCAAAATTCAAGTCTCATTTCTCTCTTTCTCAATTCACAATCTCTTTGTATCTTTCATTCAATTCCCCCCTTTTCCTTCTCTCTTTCTTTTCCTTTCTCTTTAACTCGCTTTCTGTTCAAACTCACAATCCCTGCTTCCTCTTCTTGTTCCCCCTCCCTCTCGCCAGGACATGCAGGTGTCTGGTGTTGAGGACGACAGCAGAGCGTTGAACATCGTCATCCACAAGCCCAGCTCCAACCCCCACGCCAAGCCCCTGCCCATCCTTCAGGCCAACTTCATCTTCGCTGACCACATCCGCTGCATCATTGCCAAGCAGCGGCTGGCCAAAGGTCGTATCCAGGCACGACGCATGAAGATGCAAAGGATTGCTGGTTAGTTCCCTTTATGGGAAAAAGCTAGGAATGCAAACAATGTGTTTCAAACTCTTCAGGAGCAGTGTTTTCTGTAACCTCTGTAAAAAAAACTACATGCCACACTAAAGGAAAGGGGAAAACCCTGAAAATCTCAAACCATTTGCAAAAATCCTAAAAGTCTGACATCTATTATTTACCCATGCATATTTGATCATCCACTGACCACTGTGTGTACATTCAGACAAAATATGATAGAGAATCCTTTTGTATTGTAAATTCTAGTCACTCGTACTCCCCCCCATTGGTCTGACTCTTGAGTTTTTTTTTTACCGTACCAAGTAATAACCGATATTTGAAATACTTGCCAATGCGGCAAAGTCAACTACGATGTGAAGCCTTCAAGAATAGCCACTGCAATCATAAACCATGTTTGAGATTCATGGGCAACACAGTCACACACAAACATTTTCTCAGTTACACTGAATCCAGTCATATTCTAACCAAATACTTGACTCACCATTTTATCTTCCGTTTCCAATTGCTCTAGTCCATTACTGTGACATAAGGCAGATAGACTTCTGTGTAATTTCAGTTGAAATCCCAGAACTCAATACGCTGCACTTGTATCCCTCTGCTTCCTGTGCATGCAGCTTTGTTGGACCTGCCAGTGCAGCCCAGTGCGACAGAGGTTTTGGGTTTTGGTCAGACAGCCAGCGCTTCACCCAGCGGCCTGCCTTTCCGATTCTACGAGCAGTCGAGACGGGCCCCCAACGACCCCACGGCAAATAGATCAGTCTTCGCCTCCGTGGATAAAGTACCAGGTAACATACAGATAAACATAGTGAACTCCTTGTACATACATCTTGGCTTTAAACCACTAAAAGATTAATCACAGAACACCAATCATCCAGTCTGAGTATCATAAAGCAGTGGCATTAAAGTCTGACCCGTGGCTGACACACACTGGATACTTTATGAGAATCATTATAACAGAACATGAAGTAATCGTCACTGTATTAAGACGGTTATCAGTGAGTCTTGGAGTAAACTTTGTCAGAAAGTTTCTCTTATCTTCAAACCGCCTGGTAATAGAGTCTGAGCAGTGGAATGGGTTTGTGATTTGATCTTTAATGAAGAAGTGAAACAGTAAATCAGTCTAGTCCCCACCAGGAGATTTAGATAAAGACTTTGAAGAAATACAATTGAGAGAAAAAAAACTCCCCCTGACCGTACTTAAATTTTTAACGTTATGTATCTCCTCTGATGTTAAATGCCATTTGCTTTATAGCTGTAGATTATTTTCCCCTCTGTTGCCCTGTCTGTTCCTATTAAATCATGGTTTATGACTAAGCAGTTCCTGATCAGGACGTGTTTGTCTCAGCAAGGAAATCTTTTAAATGTGAAAGTTGTCACGTCCAGGTTTCAGCACTGTGAAATGTGACATCCCCAGGTTTTGCGGTGGCTCACTGTGTGTCGCAGCACAGCCCCTCACCCCTCTCCTCACCCTCGCCTCCCTCCAGTGGTAGTGGAAGCACAGGAAGATGTGACTCTGTCACTGCAAGCACCACATCGGTTCAAAGCCCTGCAGGTAGCGCACACAAACACACACACACACACACACACACACACACACACACACACACTCAATCTACAGTTCCTTCATACAGAAACACAAACAGTACATTGAAATACACATTTGGGAAAGTAAAAGAGGGACTCAACCAATATCTACATCACTAATATGATGTCAGTTCTGTACTACTCACTCATACCTGCTTTACAGATGTAGAGTATTGCGTCTAACTATACATATATGTACATAACTACATATATGCACACTCTACTAAGATCTCGGTAATTACACTGGTGTCAGCGTCATTTATATAGTGCCAAATCAGAACACAAGTTATCTAGCAGGTCTAGAAAATACTCTTCAGTGTATTATCCAATAATTCAGTCCCATTCTAATTTAACTGGATCAACCAAGATACATGTTAATAAGAGGTATGAACAGGGCACACAACGTACCCTCCGCTTCTTCTGTGACTGAGACACACACTGTATGTGTGTTTCTTTGTGTCTGCAAATAATCCCATTTTACCCTTCAGAGCTTCTGATAAACTGGTTCTGGAGCCGCACCGTGAGTCAGCAGGTTCCTGCCACAGATGATTGAGGACATATGTGCACAAAGCTTTTGTTGGAGCCGTCAGTCTCACTTTAACTCAAGTGAACTGATTACCAGAACAGGTGTAGGCTGTAGACTGTCTCCAGGGGACTGTTTTCTTTTACATCATTACTGAAGTATATGATTGAATGTTGCACATAAGCAGTCCTTTGTTTGGTGAGACACATCACTGCTATGACACCCGCTCCAACAGAAGATTTGTGTCTCATTCAGGTGTTAGTTTTGTTGAGGCTGTTTCACGACTGGGTTAGGATTATTTTACGCACTTCATTCATTTTATGTCTTGTTTGCCTCAAAATGACTACACGCCTGAATAAAACCGGGAGGGGTTTGTTTGACAAGTTTGATAGTGTTTTATTGTTGATGTTTAAGTTCTATTCACACAGACTTTACTGGTGCAGCTGCTGCTGCTGCTGCTGCAACTTGTGTCTCATTCTTGTGCGATGTGTCCAGTTCTCTCTTTTTTTTGTTGGTCTTAGAAGTTTTTCTACACTGATGACACATTTTTAATGAGTTCAACCTTGTTGAGGGCAAACTGTGGATTCTTACACTACTCAGTTGTCATTCTACCTATGCCTGTCTAAACACATCTGCAGCACAACTCACCTGCACAGATCTTTATGGTTCCTTCATTAAGGGAAACTTAATTTGGTAATAATGTGAAATTTCACTCCCTTGAAACGTTGACTGATTTATATTTAACTTGTTTCACTTCTCAGTTGTACATTTATTTTCATTCAGTATTTCTCATGGTAAATTCATTAAAAAATAATGGGTTTTTTTTAGAAAAGCCACACAATGTCACAATCCTTCTGTGTGCGCCTCACTCTGTCCTCTGCTCTCCACTAGATGATGGCACCTTTTTGGAGCACACAGAAGGGGAAGGCGGAGGTGGAGAAGTAACGCAAGTCTCCTCAACTCCATCAACCCTTGTCCCGTCTCCCGCCCTGGCCCCGAGCCTCACCCCGGCCTCCCAGCCCAACATCTCCCTCCTCACCGACAACAGTGCCGACACCCTCAGCGTGGAATCGCTCACGCTGCTGCCCCCGGCTGGCTCACCGCACCTGCACCCATGCGCCAGCCACATTCCAGTGACGCACGGCCTCCAGAGACCAGGCGCCTCCATCGCAGAAGAGGAGGAAGATGAGGAGGAGGAGGAGGATGAGGATGAGGAGGAGACGGAGGTGGGCAGGAAAGGAGAGCAAAGAGAAGAGGGGGAGCTGCAAGAGGAGGAGGGGTCGCCGGTGGATGAGACGGACGCAACGGTAAAAGAGGAAACCACGACGGACTTGGTCACACCCACTGAGGAGGCAGTGGAGGGAGGAGGCGAGCCAGAAGGTGAGGACACACAGCTAGACGTGGACAGAGACCTGCCGCAAAGAGACGACTCTGTAGAGAACACAGAAGATGCAGGGACGTACTCTGACACACCAGACTCACCTGAACTGGATTAAAAAACAGAGACATTCATAATCATGCACTTAAAGTCATCTCACACACACACACACACACACATAGATTGCAGTGTGTTAAAAGTATGCAGCCCGGCTGCAGTATATTTTCGTGTTCCGACCTGTAGGAATTGTGTGAAGTGGATAATTCAGGAGGCTTTTGGAGGCATCTCAACATTTGTGTTTGCACATGAAGAAAAAATCTTTATGCACAGAGAGAACACGAGGTCAGACGGACACTGGTCGAACTAAAGCAAGGCTCCAAGCACATTTGGGTTTTTGTGTGCTCGGGTGTGTCCAGCGAGTGTTTTTAGCACGCGTGTGTCAATGCACACAACCAGCAACATTTTTTACTCATTCTGATCGATTGTCTGCTCTGAGACACACTCACTCACCTTATTTTTGTGTCTTATGTTCAAATAACTAGTCACCACTACTGTTTTGGTGGTCACCACTATGCTAATACACACACACACACACAGTCAGCTGCATTGGCCTTTAACCACGTGTGTGTGTGTGTGTGTGTTCTTCCACGTGTAAAGTAATGATCCTCTAGTTTCCCATTTTCTACTTGGTGTTTATTCTAGAATATGTATTAAATCATCTACAACATCTTGAGCAAGGAGTCAGCACTTATGAGACTTCTTTTTTTTTTTTTTTTTGCCCTGCTGGTAAATATTTGGATTTTGTTTGGATAAAGCTGCTTTTTAATTGTGATCACAACCAGCACTCAGATGGTTTCCAGCACTGTATATGACATTTTAGCGAACTTGGATCCTCAGGTTGCTTGAATGCACATTTTAAGATATGCAAAAGTGAATATATTAACTTTGAGCTCACTCTGGTTGGTTTTTGTTTAAACTCCCCTTACAGATCAGCCCCTGGTTGTCAAAGATCCCAAACACTTGCGATATCTTAAATTAGGGATTAAATAATGTGTGTTCACCTCTCAGCAGCCTGACGGACAGAGTGAATGGTTTGAAAGATCTGAATGGAGCACGGGCTGCTGGATGAGTGGCACAGTATTGATATATGATGCGGAGCAGTTTACCAAGTAAGTAGTAAGTGAGTGAGTATCAGTCCACACATTGATCCATTGATCCGTTGCCACGGGCTGAACATGGAACAGTTCAGCCCGTGGCAACACACATGTACTCGAATATCACACACTGTTTTTACTGGTTGGAAAAAAACTGAGGTGTTTCAGATTGTTTGACATGTTTAGAGAAATAGATTAAAACTTTACTTTTCTCGATCAAAGGAAACTCTGGCATCCACATAGTGACGTAGTAGAACAGCGATCTGTGATGCATCAACATGAGAAACCATGTGAAGTAACAGCCATGTCATCACCTCAACAACACTGTTGAATGTACCTGCTGGTTGTCTCTCATGCGCCGACCTGAGCTCACTTATAATCCTGCTCCTGTCTGGGGATGGGTTTTAATAGATGAATGCTTTCAAACACTGTTGGGGGCATCCTCTCTCAAATTAGATTCATTTATCTTTTTCAACCAGCTGCTGGTGAGCCACTAAGAAAACTAGCAATATGTGGTTAATTCCCTCTAAGAAAACTACAAAACACAATATTGGGATCATATTTAATTTTTTCCCTAACTGGGCCCACAGCCACATTCAAAACCTGGAATGATTGATGCATTAACCCAAAGTTAGACCAACACACTCTTAGAGGAGCAACATTTTTCAGTTTTGGCTGTACTGAGGTCAGCCTCCAGGGGCCAACCCTCTCCTCCTCCTCCTCCTTCGATCAGCTGAATGAAGCTTTACTACTGCAATAACTTTCAGGGCTATCCAGTGAGGGGAGAGATGAATGTAACCAGGTGTTATTTCACCAATTAGAAATAATTGGAGCAGTGTTATTTAACTTATATGACTTGATTTATAAATCTTAGGGCGGGAAAAGCACACAAACAAAAATTGTTCAAAACATATTTTCTCCTCGTTCCCTCGTCTTTTTCGATCCTCTTCTTCTCCGCCTCTGCTTTCCGGCTCACTCTTCATTTCTGTGCTATCGTCACAGCTGAAGTCTTAATGCTCCATCAGTCTTGGTTTAGTTTAGTTTTTTTTACTCTGTACAATCATCGACATGTTTATAAATGAGAAATTAAGAGCAATACTCTTCTCCTTTTTTTTTGAGTTAGTCTCCTAGTGTTTCCATCTTGCTTTTGTAAATGGCAGAAGAATGACAGTGGCGATCACTGAAGAGGCTCAACTGGAACAGTTTGTAGAGATGTTGACATGTTGCCGTCCAGCGTGTTGCCTGCAACTGCTGGCAACCTCGACTACAACATGCCATGACGAGCTTCTATTATTAGGGTCTCTGATTATAGCACGTGTGTGTGTGTGTGTGTGTGTAATATGTTTGTATGCTCTGTAAATGCTTTTTGGCTTTTAAAACCTGTAATTATTGTTAATGAACTAAAACAGAGGAATAAATAAAGAACTGCAATAAATTATTCTACTTAACGACGGCGGGGCCACTGTCTGAGCGTCATTATTATGTTTGCAGACAGAACAGTGGTTTGCTTTGGGGGTTTTATTCCTCCCTTCTTCACAGAATCAGACTCCAGTCGTAACAGCACAGGAGGTTCTCCTCAGTGTTTGAGCAAGAAAACCACAGGAAATACTCGAAAACACACACACACACACACACACACACCCTGGTCTACTTCATGACAGAGTGTGTGTGCAGGCCTCCACACATTGCAATTCATTGCCAAAGTTATACAATTTATTTTAGAGGTAACTTAATATGCAAGAAGGTCTCATAGAACATCGGTAAGGCTGATGTTGATGCAACTTTTATAAATAATAGAAACTTGGGAAATAATCTGATTTCGATGGAGTACAGCATGAATGTAAAGGGGCACGTGTAGCTCCCTGCTCCGAAGCTCGACATTCGGGTGTAAACTTGCGTTTGAAAGTGTAAAAGATGCTGCACGTACTTGCTTCTGGCCTGAATTCAGGTCTGGAGGCTCAACGCCGTGGCGTTGCCGTTACACTTTACTCCTTTGCGTCGCGCTGCTGTGGCTGCTGCAGGAGCCCTCAGCCGCTCTGTGGTCTGTACGCGTTTCTTTTATCGCAGTTCCTCACTTCGGGGAAGTCTGGCTGTTGTGTGCGTAAACGTGAATGGGTTCCTGGTACTGCAACACTGCTGAAACGTTGTGAGTCGTGTGTGCGTGCGTGTGTGTGCGCCAAACCTCAGTCACAGCATCAGTCTGGAGTTCAGACTTATTTGAAGATTTGTCTCTGCAGGTGTGCCTTTCAAGTGTCAATCACTGGTGAAGATTTTAAAACCAAATAGTGCTCATTAAATATACCGTCCCTGGTGTTGTTAGAGATACAGATCCATTCACATCTTCATTTGAACCTTTCGCTGGCACTTTGTTGTCATCATCATCATCATCATCCGGAGCGTGTACCACTTCACTCGTCTACATGTGCATCCCTGTCCACGTGACAGCAGATACGAACAAAGCACAACAAGGCTCCCAGATCAAAACATTACACCACAGGGCCGCTACTGGCTCCTCAGCCTTGCTTTACTTCTTAAAAGAAGTTTAAGTAGTTAGTTAGTTAGTTAGTTAGTTGAAGCTTAGCCAAAAGCAGGACAACAGATTTTCCTACCTTCCTATGTCTTGTGTAAATCTCTTAGAAGTTCTTTGTCCTTCGGTGCGGAGCTACTCCCATCTTTGGCAAGACAATGTCACTCAAACCCCATTCATGGTGACAAATGTTTCTGCAAGGTTTCCTGCGAATCAGATATCATCTTGCTGTTCATTCTGAGAAATCCCACTGACAATCATAGGTGGAAGAAGAGATCATGTGGAGCAAAAAAACCCAACAACTACAGAGTGACAAATGGGGATGGAATTCAAGGAAGTGCTGTTCTACATCACTTCTCAATGACAACTCGTTTACAAGAAACTCAGGAATTGGTCTTTGGTTTTAGGAAAGACTTCACCAAGAAAACCCAAGCTACCAGATATGGACTAATAGTGTGTGTTAGAGCAAATGTCCTCCATCGTGGCAGTAATAGAGTCCCGTGTGTGTGTGTGTGTGCGTGTGTGTGTGTGTGCGCGTGTGTGCGCGCGTGTGCGCGCGCGCGCATTTAAATAACAGAAAACTCCCAGTGGAGGATTCCAGAGAAATCAGCTGTCATAAAACCACTTCACCTTTCACTTCTCAAAATAGTTGGGAATGTCCTCAAAACTCAGAAGCTACGAATGAAACCGTTACGTATGATTCACTGATTACTGACCTCCAGCCCGACAAGACAACACACACACACATAACACACATTCGCTAAGTGCACCTCTGATTGCGGTTTATTTGTAAAATGTCAAGAAGTGAGTATTGATACTGAGTAGAGAAATTAAGATGCAATCATGGTGTCTACGTCATGTAACATTGTGGTGTGTGTGTGTGGGTTTGTGTGTTCCACCCCCCTGCTCAGCTTCTTCAAACTCGGATAATTATATCCTCAAACTAGTCAGACTTTACTCGAATCATGCTGTGACTATTATACTCACTATGACTATGACTGTGTGTGTGTGTGTGTGTGTGTGTGTGTGGCTGGCTAGACCAAAGAGAATTATGTTGGTTGTAGCATTGGTGTTCTGGTGAGGTATGCGTATGTATATTAGGTGTTTAAAAGTGTACAGTATACCGACACACACTCTGCAGGATGCTTTTCTAAAGGTCGATGACTGTCACAGCTCAGCTCGCCCATCTCTGTGAATGTGTCTCATTTATTGGACTCTGGAAGATATATATATTGTAAAATATAATACAAATTTTATTGAACCACGTCAGGGCTTCAATTTATAGTTATAGCTATTCACTTTCACTTTCTCCTTCTAAAAAAACCCCAACAACCTACATACGCCATTAAAGCTTATAAATGAATACATTATATCTTCTTTTGTTTAATCAGTACAAAAAAAAAACTAAAATGTAAACAAACTGAATTATAAGCAAGTTTTGCTGGGTTGAACCCATTTTAACACGGTTGTTAGTCTCAAAAAGATGCTACGAAGCCACATCATTGTTGTTTTGCGGTCCGATAGTTCGATAATTCTACAAATAATACACATATACATACTCCTATTTAAATAGTCTACACTTAACCATGATTGCTGCGTTGATTTATGGATATTTCTAGATTGGACTACTTCCGACATAAATGAAGTGTACAGTGGTGTACATTATTTTCTTTCAAACACACACACACACACAAACACTTCTACCCTCTGAGTCACAGACTCGCATACCAAAATCCGGTTCAGTGTTGCCATGCCTACCACAGAAAGCTGATAACAGTCGGTGTATAATGAGCATTTGGCAGGTTATTGAATTAGTTCACATACTGTCTCACTTTTATACATTGTTTTATTATATTTGCAGTAAGTGTTGTCTCATTTGACACGCTTTTTAGGGGGTTATCACTTTTATTCAACTCTTCCTAAATACATATTTGTTCAAGTGCTATCTACATTAGATTTATTATTCATCGCTCCACAATTCTAGGTTATCTGTGACTCTAACCCTGACCTTGATCTACAAAGTCACCTTCTAACCACCAACCCTCCAAAAAAATTTCCCACTTCCTCTATAGGAAATTTTAGTCTCTACTCAGTCCTCATTATGAGTACTACACACACACACACACACACACACACATATTCATACAGACACAATCACACACTTCATTATGTGTCACCTCTGCCCGTTTCTGGTAAGCGTGCGTGTTTCTAAGCATAGCAGTCCATTTACAACAGCAGCCCCACCCACCTGTCACTTTACCCTATCGAGATGAGTCACTGTGGTGACGATACTGTACTCTACCTCAGAACGCTTCCTATCCGTCTGTCTGTCTGTCTGTCCTATTGTCTGCGCAGATAAAGTGTGCGATGGCCTCTCCCTCTTGCTCAAGCCTTACAAACTCCTACGACTCCTCCACATTAAAGGATATGGAAACAGAAAAACCACAGTTAAAAAGAGTCTAGATACAAACAAAGCAAGGTCATTTTAAATATATTTTATTTCAAATGTAATGGTAGAAAATATAAATATATATATATGCCTGGCAGAGACGATGGATCAAGAGGTGAGATACCTCTACATACAGTACAACTGAACACCAGACCACACAGCTCCACCCGGATCTCTAAAACAGGGCGAGTGGTTTTTGAGCCATCGGCGCTGGCAACATTCATGTGTGATGTAAACTTTCAACAACATTAGAGTATTAAAATCTGCTACGAAAATGTATCCTGCTGGTAGACCGCCCGCGACGGTTTCAATCGTACCCTCCAGAATTCATTTATATCTCTGAAAGTCCACTCCATTGATGCGCTTATTGTCCTTCCACTGTCCACTTTTAAATATTTTGGGGCCCCCGGTGGCCACAGGCGGGCGACAGCAGACGCCAGTCGGACGGTCACTGTTGGGCCCGCCAGTTCTTTTATCTCCGTAGTAGCTCCATATTTCGTGAAAGTTTCTCTTAATGCAACGTCTTTCTTTTTCCGTGTGCAAGTGGAAGTTGATTCTCGAGAGGTAATGTATTTTGACGTTTCATGCATGGACCGGGTCCGACTGGAGACCCCTGCTCCTTGAGTGTGGTTATGTCTCTTAGGAAACACTTCGCTGCCTGTCCGCTCAGAACAGGGAGATGATTTGATATTTAACCGTGGAAATGCCAATTTAACCTTCGACCCGCGGTGGATGGGCTTCACCAGCCCCTCCAGTTTACTAGGACTTGGTAGAAACGGCCTCCTTGAAATTAAAAACAACAGCGTTAAAACTTTACATGGCGAGCTGCTCATAGTTTGTAAGGGAATTCCAACAGGAAGTTTTGGACAACGTGGGTGACAGGCAGCTGTGGCACCAGGCTTGCTCCGTTGCACAGATCCATGATGCGCTTCCTGCACAGTTCCTGCAGCGTTGGCTCCCATTTCCTGTAAGGGGCGCTCAGGCTCTTTTTGGGGGAGTTGATGTAATGCTCCAACAGGGCGAAGAGCGTCGGGAAGGAGCGCTCGTTTCCTGCCAGTGAGAACTTCTGCTGCTTGTAGTCGATGCGAACGCTGACCGGCCCGCTCTTGGCGTGGTAGGACAGTGTGAAGAAGACGTCTTTCTGACGACTGTCTCGGATGAGGAAGCTGCCCAGCGGAGCGTCCCGCAGCATGCGGTGTGCGTCCTCCACTCCCAGGGGGCCCCAGTAGAAGCCGCAGCGCTCAAGCTTGGCCGCGGTGTCTGTGATGATCTTGCAGTCCTCCTTGCAGGAGAAGGTGGGGAAGTGAGTCAGGTACACAGAGGGGACGGGCACTATTCTCGGGCTTGGCTCTGGAGCGGCCCGATGCTGAAGCTGCTCCAACTCTGCTTGCAGTGGTGATGATGAAGACAAGGATGAGGATGAGGAGAAGGAGGAGGAGGAGAATGATGACGACGACGACGCTGAGCTGGACAAGTGGGTCTTGTCATGGCCTTCCACTGTGCTGTCGGCTACCATCCTACAGGGGAGAGTGGCCCCAAACCCTCTCCCATCTCTAACCACCACAAGGTCATCCTGAGAGAGACGAAGAAGAGGACAGGCGGGTTAACATCTTGAATACAACCGTCATCAAACAACAGCTCGAACAAATTAAAGGTCAGTCAAGAGTCATATTGTCTTGGAATAGTGAAAGTGGACGCAAAAGTTACAATTCATAATAACACGCAAGGTATCATGTCTCAGAAGACGACCATGTAAGGCCATGTGGCTCTACAAGAAGGACTTGTGTGTGTGTGCGTGTGTGTGCGTGCGTGTGTGTGGGTGTGTGTCTGTGTTCAGCGAATGTGGTGTTGGTTCGAAAAATTCATTCAAGTTTCCATTGAGTGGTACTTTGATATGACTGGAATCTGTGGTTTGGCTAAGAATACAGCACTGATGTCACCCACAGACAATTTACTGTACATTGTCTGTACACACACAAACACACACACACACACACAAATTAAATAGTTTAAGCTGCCTAATAGCTGAATTTCTTTTCTTAAGACTTCTGCCATAATGACTGATGAATAGGGTTTATAAATAATATGAATAGGTATTATTAATAATAATTTTAAAAAAAAATTATAGCGCACTTTTCATTGCTAAAAGCAATCTCAAAGTGCTATAGAGTGAAAACAAGATAGAAAAATATATATATATTTTAAAATAATATAGGTTTAAAAAGGGAAAACATCGGTAGAAAAATAGTGATGCTGAGGGGATGTGACCCATGACTGAGACCCAGCCAGCCTATTCTCACTGACTCACCCTGATCCTGAGTGCTGCACTTCAGCCACAAGTTGAATTCGAGGAAAAGTTGAAGGTAATGATTAAAAGATGATTTCGTGTTCGGTCATCATACTTGCCGTGGAGATGAGTAAAATGATAATCATATTTCTGATTAATATGCGACATAGAGCCTTTTTTTTTTCTTTTTTAAAACCTGTATCATGGCCACGCTGATTTTTCTTTTCTTTTCTTTTTTTCTTTTTTTTTTACCCTTCAAAAAAAAAGTCCTTGCACGCAGAGAAAAAAGACAACACAGGAGCCAGAAGAAAGGAAGGAGAAAAAACAAGCCCCATCTACGAGCGTTGCACAGCACAACTATCGGCCCGCTGCACGGACACGAACCGTCACAAAGTCCACAACACAATCTCCAGTCTCACCGTTTGGTTGCAGCAGCCGCAGCGCGTCGGAGATGCGCGTCCGCGTGATCCGCACGCGCAGAGGCCGCGGAGCGCGCGGGAGATAATCCGTTAGGCGGCGCGCTGTCGACGGCCAAGACTTGGATCGAGCCGCCCGCCTGCGTGTCGCACAGTGTCCCTGGACTCGTGTGCGTCCGTGTGCGTCCGTGTGTGTGACAGGCAACGTAAACACGGTGCTGCCTTTATACTGCGCGCTGCTGGCTCCGCCCCTCCGCGCGCAGCCTTTAGCGGCAGGCGGCCGGTTTCCTCTAAACGGAAAGTGAAACCACCGAGCGGAGAGAGAGATCGAGAGAGAGAGAGACAGAGAGAGAGAGAGACAGAGAGAGAGAGACGGAGAGAGAGAGGTGTCCCGCTGCTCTTTCAGTTCGTTTGAGCTCTTGTTGTTATTTGGAGAATTTCAAGAAAACCGCAAGACGACGGGGCGTTTGACAGAAGCGCAGGTGACAGACCCAAATACACGTGCTGTTTGTGACCCGGCCCCAGAAGGTGACAGGGAGATAATAACTTATACTTCCATGCGTTTCTTTGTTTAGGGGTTTCTATTATTATTATCTTGAACGCACGATGAGGAGGAGGAGGAGGAGGAGGAGGAGGAGGGGGGAAAAATGAAATACAGAATTATGTGCGTCACCTCATTGTGGGGTGAACTCGCCTGAACCACTTAATATCAAATGTCATATCAAGTTGAAAGTCATCCGTGTCAAGTCTTGGCATTGGACTCCGATAAACTGCCGATAAAGTTCCTTTTAAAATTCAAACAAATCACAAATAGGCTGAGCACGTTTAATATTTTCTGGCCGGACAGTTACGTGGAAGTCGTGGAGGTGAGATAGCATCCATGCATAGTGTCACATTACATCGTATGAGAAGGAACTTTTAGAGTTCACTTAGAGATGTATTCCTTTTCTTTAAAACCAGGGTCAGTGGGTGCCTTCACATGCCGGGTGATTCTTCATTCATATTGTGACATCCCAACAGTCATTTCACTGTTTCGGCTTTCACCACATTAGGCCATTTCCACTGTGAACACCTTTTTTTTTTTTTTTTTTTTAAATAGTTCATAGTGTTAATTGTGTTTCTTCTCTGGTTCCTCTTTAGCTGAGGACACGAGGCTCCGAGACTTGTTTCTGAGCAAGCGGCAACAGTTTCAAAGGAACCTGAATCATTCCGCAGGCATCAGTATATTTCTGATGAACCAGTTTGAACCAGTGAAAGCAAACAAACATACACATGGCACACTTGAACTCACGCCGGGCATTTTTTCAAATCAGCTTCTGCAGTTTTCTGCGAATTTAATATGTCGAACAGAGTTGGCGTAGGATTCAAGGCACATTTCAGAGGAATCTGACACTACAGTTGAATCTGATTTAGTATATTCTTATTAGATATTGAACAGAAATCTTTCCAGACTTGTTCTTGCGGTATTTGAATGCTGGCTCCGAAAACAGAAGGCAGCCTCATGTTTTGGCAATCGATTGTAAATTACTTGATCAGTCATTCATGCATGCGGCACTTAGCTGTGTGCAATCATTTACCCTGATAAACAATGAGGCCATTAATAGTCACATCACTTTCTACTACAGCGTCACGCTGGCATTGCAACCTTCTCAAATGCCGCATCACAAGATGAAAGAGAAATGAGAATAATGCAAAATGAAAATTGTGAACAGTCTGCTGCAGTAAAATATGGGCATCACAGTTCAAGTCCACACAAGGAGAGAGAGAGAGAGAGAGAGAGAGAGAGAGAGAGAAAGAGAGAGAGAGAGAGATGAACTGAGCCCCTAGTGGTCAAACTGTCGGCTTTTGAAAGAGCGAGTCAGATAAACAGAAAGTTAAGGAAAGACCTTTGGTCAGCTGGCACTGATGAAAGAGGATGGGCAGAGGCAGACAGACAGGTTATGGACTAACACGGGCTGTGAGAGTTTCATTTCATCAGGACCGACTCAACTGGTGCCACTGTGTATATGTCTGATGGTCTGATGGTGCTATGTATGTCCACCTGCACTTCACGTCAGTCGTCATGTTCCTCTCTCATGGCGCGCCGGCAGACACGTGCAGGCCCCCTGTGTGTCCCCTGCCGCAGCTTGGTGTGGTTTTTGTTGTGCTGCATGCGTGAGGTTGCTCTCGGGATTCTTCAGAATCACGGACTAAAATCCCCACTTTGAACCGCGTCTTCAAGTAATGGCATAGAAACATGCAGCGAGTCATCAGGCTCTCGCAGAGTTGATGATGTCCCAAACTCTCAACGCGTGTTGACATCGACCTCTCTGTGGTCACGATTGAGTTTTTTGACCTGGCGACAGGATAATCGCAACATGTCCGGGTTTCCAATGCTGAGACTTGATACACATTATAAATATATGCTTCGCTTATAACTTGTATCAGTGTGTTTGTTGTAGCTGGCTCTGGTAATTCTTGCCAAGGGCTGAAATGTCATCAGATCTATTTTAACACTTAACTGGGGTGTCCAACTCGAATGCAAAGTTGTGCCACGCTGAGCGAAGTCAGATCCGTGTTGCCTGATCTGAGTGGGGAGACGGAGGGAGGGTTTGCTTCTCTGGTTGCCGCTGTCTTCATGGCAGTAAGACGACTCGGCTTACTCAGAAACACACACACTCAACGCTGGATCTCTGCCACTGCTCTGTCTGCTAGTTTTGCACGTCTCTCTGGCATTTCTCCCAATGCACCGCAGATAGCTTCTAAATCCCTATCATCTTCTTCAGCAGCCCTAGTACCCGTGTGCCCGTCGCTTTTGCATGCTTGTTGCTACGCACTCAGCAAATGACATGTGTGCGTGGTCCATGAGTTTCATTTCTGTGAAACAGGGAGAGAGACTGGAGACTGAAACACAGCTCAACACAGTGCCTGTTGTGTCCACATTTGCAGATGGTTGCAGGCTGCCGAGCGTACGCACGCATGTGGGAATGCAGCAGTTCATTTGTGATACCGGACAGAAAATATGTTCAGGACATGCATTATCATAAAAACAAAATAATGGTAGAGACTAAGACGGATCTGGGATCAGTGTCATTTATTAACAGCTCTTTGTTGCTGTAGCCACATGATATCTAACTTATTGTTTTTCTCTCTGCTTTCGCATGTGAGCATGCGGCGCAGCAGCAGCAGCGCTCATCAATGGATTACAGATGGACGAAAATGCAGAGCAGGGAAAATCCATTTCAGTTTTTTCTTGTCCCGCTGGAACAAGCAGAGTAAACAATGTGGCTTTCTTTTGGACTTTTTTTTCTTTTTTTTAATTGCATGTTTTGCAGAACATCCTGAGACACAGCCCCTCGTTATAATCTGTGATACTAGCAGATGAAACACTTGTGGGATCTGTGAGGATTTTGGTTAAAGATTCAATACATCAACATGGAAGAGCTGCGGCTCGCAGCTGTCAAACGATCAGATTGTGCTTCATGTAGTTCTACCTGTCACACCTTGAAACGGTACAGACGGCTCTAATGATGACGAGGGGTGCCAGTGTGTCTGCTGGCGTGTCCTCACGTGAGGCTTTGTTTCAGCGTGAAACTTTTGCACCCTGAGATATTTGGTCATTTTTGGTTGCACGCCTCGCTGCGCCCGTCTGGTCTACATAGACATCTCTGCACCTCCCTATCTGAGAAACAGCAACTCAACTCTTGTGGAACCTTAAACTCAATTTGTTTTCGAATGAATCGGCCGTGTTGACGTTTGCTAGGGGCTAACACTGACTGAGAGTGTTGCTGATGGGAAATTTGTGCTGGAATATTTGACTGTCCACTTTCAAACCCCGCTGAGCTTTTCATTGGTTGTTCTCTAAGTTCCCCCAAACATTTGGTTACAGTAAGGGCGACTGCAGCTCCCCCTCACTCAAGTCCGCATGTGCTCATGAGGCCTTGCTCCATAGCAGAATGTACTTTCAGTATGATGACCATCTGAAAACAATAAAAAAAAAAGAAAAATGGAACTTAAATTGTTTGAGCACACGCCGTGTTCTGTCATCACTTTCAGTTTGCCGTTTGTTTTATTGCAAACTGCCGTACGTTCTGTGGTAGAGATTATTGGAATTCACTCTGCTGATGAATACAATAATGATACGGCAGCGGGAGACATCTGCTCGTAAACATTGCAAAGTACACAAAGTGTATCTGCCAATGTTTTGTGTTGCTCTCTGTTGAGTGTGGTGGAGACGGTATGACGTGTAGACTTTGGAGGGAGGTTTCTTTGAAAAAAAACAGGAGGAGCTGCTCTTTTCCCATAAGTGAGTCTTCACTTGTTACCCGCCCTTTGTTTCGACTTAGCTAACCATGTAAGCCACAATGGTTAATCATTATTCATGTCCCTCACCCTCTTTGTCAAGCCCAATAAAATCCCTTCCTGACCAGCCATAGCACCTTCATAGTCAACTCAGTCTGACGGTCTAGCCATCTCCTGTCTGATGTTACTATGTGCAGGAGTTCATCAGAGGGGGAGACAAGAACCAGCAGGGAATTTGTCAGCACTTGACTAATATCCAATTTGATTCCAGCGGTTACTGTATTCCTCTGCCTGAACATTCTTTTGGGATGAAAGTGAAAGTAAACATGCGCACAAATGAGAAGCTGCGCTCTTTGGTGAATTTTTACCACTTACAATAAGGAAGGTCTAGAAGCTCTTAGGTACATTTATTACTTTCTAATTCACTGAGCGGAAAACACAGTTGAACACACTTGCCAACGCTGCACTAATGGCAATTCAGCTAAATGTGAAAGTACAAGAGTCTTCCACGAACTCCCGATGTTTAAGGGAAGCACTTCAGCCCTCTTCTGTCATTGTTTTCATTTGAATGTCCAGAAGACATATTTGGAGTCGTCATTTTTTGATGTAACTTATTTTCAACCTCATCTAGTGATTTCTTGCTTAATATTTTTTTCTAGACTTGTCTCTCCTCTGAAAGAAGAGATGCGTTTTGAAACAGATGATATTCATCTTGCATTAAAAATGAGACAAATTGATTTCCAGTTATCATTGTGCTCTGATGTGTTAGTCCTGCTGGTTGTCCCTTATTTAAGTAACTCAAGGGCCTTTGTGTCCTTCGTCATCTGACAGAACAAAGCCCCGTCATTGTTCTCAACTGGTTCCATTCAAAAGCAGCAGAACAGTGCAGAAATTGGCTCTGGAGTCTGATTCGTTGTCCTTAGGCCTTTCACTCGGGAGTCACAAGATCACGGCGTCTCCCCGACGACTTGTTCGTACAAGCATTTTTACACACTAGAATCAGATTCGCTGTGCATGGCCCTTTGGGACACAAAGGTCACTCAGCAAGTTAAACTGATTCTAAGTGAAACAATCGGTGTTCTTAAGAACCCGAGTGGCTCTGTGAAACCAGTCTGACAGCCGCACTGTTAGAAACAGAGATTTCCCATCAGGATGTGAAGCTTCTCGTGAAACAGCTTCTGGAGAAGCACACAGCCACTGTCTGAGCTTCACGACTTACCAATGTGGTGCACTCACTGTGGCGGAAAGAGCATTTGTTTGCTGACAAGATCTGAGACGATGTTTTCATTAATTAGACGATATAAGAATTCCCATTGTTTCTTTCTGATATGGCCGTGTTTGCTGACCGCAGGAGGAGGCGGGAGCCATTCTGAGCATCAGGTTTGGGTGATTGTCATCGCTCAGAGAAATCCCACAGCGCACAGCCTCATATTGTCAATGACACTTATTTAAATGAGGATTCTAGTCTTGTCGACCACTCACAGCACTTTACACCACAAGTCACATTCACCCAGTCACTTTCCGTACACAGCACTTTTGGTATCACTCATCATTCATTCACAGCCGTCAGGAACTATTTGAGCTTTCGAATCCCAAATCCAGTGTTGGAGGAAACATTCAGGCCTTCGCTTCATTAATTTATCCTTGTGATTCAGGAGACGGAAAGTAACTGCTTGGCACATCACTAATCCGCATCCGCAACATCACAAGGAGCCTATACTCCCAACGCTAGAGCTGCTGATGATCGATTCATCGGTTTAAGTCGTTTTTATTTAAAAAGAAAAAGTCAAATTTCTCTGATTTCAGCTTTCCTAAATGGGATTACTTTTCTGGTTTCCTTGTTCCTTGTAAACTAAATTTTTTGGACCAAACAACTTATTAGGCTCATCACAGTTGTTTCGTTTGTGTTTGCTTTTTTCCAGGTAGAATAATAAAAATGTATTTGAGTAAATGTTTCAATATTTGTCTATGTAATGGAGTTTTGGTGTATTGTACAACATCCTCAAAATTGTACTTGAGATTGTACTGAGTCCTCCACTGGCTGAAATGTTCAATACCAGGAAATGACATGAGGTGACACTATCTCTGTACTGATTAACAAGAACATCAATAGAACACATTCTCTGGCATTCACTGTATATCAGTGATGTGTTTAGTGATGATGTTCTTGATGTGATCATAAATTACTCCTCAGACTCATTATGACGGATCGCGTTTTTAACATCGCGTCACACGGGTCCTTCTGTGGCAGAGATATAATCTGCTCTGACCTTTGACTCACTTGTGAAAAATGTACATCTCCTTGTGTAGAAACCCTGATGAATCGGGGAGGAAGTTTTAAGAAAACACAGTCACGGGTTACCCCCACAATTTAGTCATAGTTTTTCTGTTTATCAGAATGATTATTTTGTTGCCTTTGCAGTAATGATATAAATGGTACAAGTTCGAGTCATAAATCCATTAATTTGAAAGCTTATCAGATGACATGACACGACACGTTGGCTTATAATGCTAGGAGGCAGCAATTTACAGCAACATTTTGAAATGGCTGCTGGAAAGAAACATGAAATGCAACGTCAGCGGACTCTTTAGGAAAAACGCCCCGCTGCATGCACTTCTTGTGAAGGACAAAATCCTGCAGTCAGCTCCGCCACGTCAAGAGTTAATCTGCGCTCAGTTGTCTTTGGTTAACAGCGCGGCAATGAATCCCAAACCAAATATGTCTGAGTGGGACCTCGAATGTCAACAATGCATTGCATTCTGTCTATCAGACTGGACATTGTGCAACAAGTGGAAAGTATGGGATTAAGAGTTGTTTCTTTTTGCTACCGGCTTGTTGCTTCTGTCAGCCTCTTTTGTGTTGGTCCGGCTGTGCTCACAATTGAGATACAAGACCCACAGCTAGGTAACAGTGCACGCAGATATTTATTAGATGGGGGAAAAAAGAAAGGAAGTGAGGACAAAAACATCTACATCTCAAGCGCCTGGAATGCATTACACATCTGCTCAAACACAAACACGACCCTCTGGTTGCGTTCAGGATGCTGTGCGACAGGAGAAAATGTTGTCAAAATGAAAGTGAAATCTAACCCCCTGGTCGATTCATGGATGACAGTTCTTCATTCTGTTGAGATAAGGACTTGACTCCTTGTGAGTTGCTGTTTCCTGAACTTCCTCCAATGTGCGGGAAAATAAGCTGCAGTGAGGTCAGGGGCTACGGTGAGCGTCTGAATAACATCTGACCGTTTACATGCAAACATACAGCATTTTGACAGCTGCTGCAGTTGTACTGTTGTTGTAATTACTGTACTTTTATGAATCCTACTACCGCTACTTTATGACTTAGTTTTATTAAGCCATGTGATATTCTGCCAAACCTATTTGGTACATGATATTATTTACCCAGTAACTCCAGGCATCCGTGTGTGTGTGTGTGTGTGTGTGTGTGTGTGTGTGTGTGTGTGTGTGTGTGTGTGTGTGTGTGTGTGTGTGTGTGTGTGTGTGTGTGTGTGTGTGTGTGTGTGTGTGTGTGTGTGTGTGTGTGTGTGTGTGTGTGTGTGTGTGTGTGTGTGTGTGTGTGTGTGTGTGTGTGTCTGCATGAATATTTTTCAGTCTTTAGCTCACGTCATCCCTTCAAGCACCATTACTAACTGTGGGGTAGATCTTGTGGATTTTTCGTGTTACTGTACTTGATGGTCTGTGCTGAGAAGCCGTGTCTTCCCAGTGTTTGATAATCCTGGAATGAAGTCTTTCACTTTCAAATAAACAAAATGATGATATGAAAGTGAAGATCGGCATCATACTGCTGGCCATTTAACAAAAAAAGGAAATCTGACCTGTTTCTGTTACTGAAACAATGACTGTTTGAGGTGATCAAATATGTGATGCCCATGTTTGTCCATGCTGCGTACTGTGTATCTGTGTTTGAGTTTGTCTGGGTCGCCGAAGCCACGAAAATTAGGAAATGGGACTTCTCTGTAATTATCTAGAATTTCAGAAGAAGAGGATCTGTGTAAATCATTTACTGTAAGTACAGACGGACACACACACACAAACACCAGAAACTAATCATTTCTAGTTTATTAAAAGCAAAGACAGCTTGATGGCAGAAAAAGCTGGTTCATTTAGCACTGATGGCATGTTTGTTTGAGGTCAGAGTCCGGATTGACCAACACAACACAATGTGGCCTGATGGTGAGGAGGGGAGGAAATAGCAAAAGAATATGCACACAGTAATAAAAGGTCCTAAACATTTTCTTAACCCATTTGCAAAGTGTTTCACAGGAACTGGTCTTGTTGTTATGTAGAAGCTCCGAGACACTTTACCCTTTTGTGTAAGTCATGCACCCAAAGTGTCCAGCTCACCACTTGTGTTCAAAATTTCTTTGATGGGATGATCAATTCCTCTAGAACGTCAAGGGGGCCTGGCACCAGACAGCCACCAGATCTGTTTGGACTCTGGCTGGCTAAGAAGAACTAACATTCATGTGGTTTTCAGCCTATGCCCGACACTGTGGAGCTCCATCAACTGTCTGACGACTTGAACGTGTTGAACACTCATAACCCCTCACCCCTCCGTCTCAGACATCGCACGGCCAACTGCACCTTCTGCGATCACATCAGCCAATCCCCATCAGACAGATGATCAGGAAGGCACCGGACCCGGACGGCGTGTCACCCTCCCGTCTGAAAGTCTGAGCTGACCAGCCTCTGCAGGCGCTCCAGCTCTCTGGTGCTGTGTGAAGCCCCCTCCGGTTTCGAATGCTCCACAATCATCCCAGTCCCCAAGAAACCCAACTGGCCACACGCCTGTCGCACTGATGGCAGAGGACAGGGTGGTCAACCTGCTTCAGGAGCTGCTGATCCAGATCTACATGGCAATTATTGATTCTGTTGTCAGTGAGTCCTGGACTTGTTTACTACAACACTGTACTTACACAGCATTGAACTGTGCACACTGAGAGAGCCACAGGAAACCAGTGAGTCAAACTCCTTTTATGTACAAACATACTTGGCCATGTAAAGCCGATTCTGTTTCTGAGGCATGATTTGCTTTAACATTTCCACAGTCTTAATATCCTGTACTATGGTCACATAATACCATGACAATATAGTCTTCTTGATATTTTCTATACAGATACAGTTTGCTTTTTGTTGTGCTTTCTTGCAGTGAGTTACAGTGACGAGATCGAAACTGTTCTCAGGTCTGTATGGTAAGCTCCAGCCCACAGCCAGTTAGGAAGGACACATTATCCCTGTGCAAACACGCTAAGCTCACATAATAACACATTAGATCGTATGTGTAATTTGAACCTGTGAGAAATGCTGTGAGTCCCAAATGTAAATACAGCAGAAGTAAACAAACAGGTTGAGAGAAAATTTAAGCCCAACACAGCAGAACCAGCTCTGTCATATTTTGAACACAACAGACAATAGATTTCTAACAGTTATTTTAGTTCAGGGTTTTTCCAAGAAACACACGTTTAGTATATATCCTGTTACTATAAATCACATCAGGGAAGTCTTAGCTGAGAAAAACGACTCCAAGTAATATTACATGCCCAATTCCCAACAGTTTGGGTGGAGCTACCCAGTGTTGATTCTTCTGTTGCAGAAAATGCAACATTCAAATATAACAAGACAAGGCAACGGACATGTACATAATATCGTGGTGGGGGTGGTATACAATTTTGGAAAACAGATTTCCCGGGGAGAAACTAAATTTCCTGAGGGAAGTTTTTGTCACAATATTCCTATTTTAAGAAGCCATTACATACACAACAACACAAAACTAGTCTATATGGCTAATTCCATAGAATTAATAGTAATTACTCTTGAAAATGAACAAACCAAATAACTAAGTGATAAGATAATGGCATACCATGTGTATGAAGGTGTCTGTGACCTAAGTATTCATGGAGCTGTCGAATTGTCGATTAGAGTTGTTTAGTTGTGAAGAAGATAATGAAGGAAGCCCCAGATTACTTACATGGGAATGGTATTGGACATGTTGTTGAATGGATATATCAATATGTGAGTATGTCCTGGTTCCTGTAAGTCAGTCTGCCAATCAGGTAATGCAATGTGAGGCCCCAACCTCAAGGCCGAGAAATTCAACTCTTTACAGGACATCCAGCGCTGTCAGTGGTCGCTTACAGCAAATCATCCCGAATAATAAAAACACAGATCTATCTCCCTCTAGTGGCGGATAAGAATTCAGGCACTATTTTTTTTAGCAAAACTTTATTACAGAGCCATTAAAACTAAGGAAAACAATACAAAAAATTGAGTGTAAAGATGTTAAACCTGATTATTTGATATACTATCATGTATTAAAAAAACATGAAGGGACATAACAAACCAACATATGGGGTTCAAATTTTCTTTTAAATATGGTTGTTGTATTTTTTTCACAGCATGTGTCTGTATGCACAGTAATCGAAGATGTGTCTTTTTGGATGTTTTTCGGCAGCACTTCCAAGGTTTATGACGGGGGGGGGGGGACATGTATAGAAGTATAACAAACCATAGGATGACATGGGGTGAAAAGGAAGGTGCATGGTGGAGCATGAAACCAAGGATATGGGAGAAGTACCAAAAGTACTCAAACCACAGTGTATGATCATTTACAGTGTTTTGAATAAGATCCAAAACTGCAACTCACAACCACTAGAGTGCACCATTTTGTCATTTTGTTCGAATCTCTCCCTCCGTGCCTCACTGAGGTCAAAATAAGGTGCTGTGTGGGTGTGTTTTGCTAGATGGGAGATGGAGATGGCCATCAGGCTGGAGGTAGAGAGTCTATTTTCTCACTGTATTTCCCTCCGTGTGCATCTCTCTCTTCCTCTCTGTCTCCCATGAGATCCAGCCTTACATATATAAATAGCAGTACTGTATTCCGTGTCATGAGTCTCCCCCCCCAAGGTTTCTCATTGCTTATTTGATGTTGAGGGATCAAGGTTTGCTTCGGCGTAGCAATTATTGTTAGCATGCACATTGCATATTCTTGAGTGGGCAGAAGATGCAACGGAAAAATTTGCTTTCTACTACTCGACACTAATGTCCTCCTGCATGAGCTGCAAAATAAGCAGTTCCTGTGTGACTATCACACCCATGTCACCCTGACAGCAAAACAGCTCCATTTCGAGTTGATAATCTTACAGCATTATTTGCAGGTAATTTAATAGATAGTGGTGGAAAAATGCAATTCTTAAATTGCAACAGATAGCGGCACGGAAGCACATACAGACTCACACTCTCAAAATGTCTGCGAGTGCCAATGTGAGAATGAGGAAATCTCCGCAAGATCCACGGCGAACGAGGGCTTGCGCTACCCAGGCCCCACCCCTTGCACGAACGTTCCAGAAATGTTCCTGCTGTTGTGAACGTGTCTGCCTGACTCTGGGATCTCCTGCTGCCGTCTTCTTATGTGAGCGGCAAACCAGGTTCCTGTCTGAAAACTGCTTCAAGCTGTAGGAGTCACTAGTGCAGTTAAAAGAGCTCGACCCCTCACCAGCGTGCCACCAATGTACACCACCAAAGTGTGTGTACAAATACACCGATTGTCTCCAGCGAACTTGACTACAAGTAAATCTAATTCAGCCCTGTGGGCGTTAGGGAGGATCTCTGCAGGGTGTACGGTAAACAGTGTGATAGCAGAGTTTTTCCAGATTAATCGTTAGGATCAGCGTCATCACAGACCCTCGCATCTTTCCTTCACAGGTGGGAAGCCAGTGAGGGATCATGTTCGAGTCATTGCACAAGCAACTCTTACTAACTCCCACTGCTCGGGTGGAGTACCTGTGCAGCGGGTGGCCGGATGCAGCTACATGTGCAGGTTATTTTTTTCCCTGTTGCAGCCTTCTCTCCGACAGGTGAAACAGAGCAGCTGGCTGGAGTCCATGTGCATCAGAGGAGAACCATTGTTTACACCCTCCCAGGGCCATCAGTGGGAGGGAGCAGGAACGAGGCCCGCGGCGTGAGGGGAACTGGCAGCTCCAGTGTGGGGGAGAAGAAGAAAAACAGAAAACATGTGGGAAAACATACAACAACAAACGTAAGATGTCCTCTAGCAAAACACTGTATTTTGTTTTTCTGGTTTGACCAGGTTTTGCCAACACAGGTGTGCTGAAACATGGAGCTGCACAGTCTAAACATATGAATATGATTCCAGTGCCTGAATGTGTGTCTGTCTCATGTATATAACATGAGTACATCTTAGATTTTTTTTTTAAATTGTTGGATTTTTGTTGGTTGATGGTGACTAACGTGCTTTATACTTTGAGGAATGTATATTTATTGTAGTAAGAGCAAGTGATTGTTATAATGCTTGTAGATTATCTTCGGCAATAATATTCAAAGGCTTAATTTCAAATCACAACTGAGTATCTTAAGAAAACAGTCGTTCCTACCCTCTTAAAGACAGCTGTTATGTAAGAAAATTTCCTATGATGACTCATGACCATCCAAATGAGCTTGAATCTCATTGGCACCAGTCAGTTTCATTCAGATGATGTTTTAGGATTTTTCCATCGAAAGATGAGGTAATTTGAACTGGCAGAAAATGTGTAGTTCTAGAAAACTTTTTTCAGAGTTCTCTTAAACAGTACCGCTTCTTCTGTCTGCAGGTTTGGTGAACTATGAGTTCCGTAGCATTAAGATCATCCACAAGTTTGAACTGTTGTAAAACATTTTCCAAATTTGTGTATGTTGTGATAATATATTGTGAAAGCTGTGTAGGTGGGAGATAGTGGTGCAAACATATGGCTATTTCCTGGAGGCACTAAGTGCAGACCTGTTACAGTAAAAAAACAAAAACAGAATCAGTAAAATAATTTATTTAGCTAGTTTTATTCAACACTACCACACAATTTCAAATGGATATGCAAATAATTGTCTAACACCCAGCTCTGAAAAATGCTATTTACCACAATACCATTTATGTAACAGCTGATAGCATTGAATTCAATTTTAGAGCAATAGTACACATCCAGAGCATCAGCTTGCCTTATGTCATACCCTCCACTTCTTTATACACAGAGCGTAGAAATCATAGAGATCAAGTTCACTCAGAACATACGTGAACTTGATCAGGATGTCAGGTAAATTTAGGACTGTACAACTGTTAAAACAGGAACTTGTTTCGGAGCCTTGACTCAACAAGGAGCCCAAAACAGTATACTTAGTGTGTTCTTTGCTGTAGTCAGTGGATGGCAAAGAGAACAACAGGTTTATATAACAGCTCCCTACCTTTGTGGGAGAGGAAAAAAAGAGAAATAAGGGACCATGGGATTGGAGAGGAAGGATGCTCAAAGAGGGAGGTGGATGATGGAGCGCTGACACAAGAAAATGTGAAGATGGAAATCAGTTGGGAAAAAGGCAGAGAAGGGAGGTGAAACTACTGAAAGGAAAGTGGAAGAACAAAATGGAGAGAGAGAGAGAAAGGAAGAAGAGACACACATTAATTACGCGGAATTAATTCAACATCAATACATGTCAAATTTTAGCTTGGTAAAAGACAATTCCACTGTTGAATGTCCTTCACTGTCAGACATCCTGGACTACCTTTCCCAGAATGCCTCAACGTTCATCAAACAGGCCTTTATACTCATGACATCACAGTTTGACAGTTGCGTAACCATCAACTTAAAATAGTGCTCGCACTCCGTTTAGGCGTGCCAGTGGCAGGTATCGCACCTGAAAGCTCACTGGCCTGTCTAGCTCGAATAACTGCATGGTACGGAGCCCGGTGCGACTACTAATAGCAACGCATACTTCCCATGGAATGGTCTGTAGTCCACACCCGACATCTGACGGCAGCAATGCATTCTGGTCTGTTGAGGCTCACCACACCACAGCTTTCACCGCGGGACACCCACAGGTGTAACAAATAACCTTAACGATGGCCTAATTGGTCGTACACCAGGCCGTGCTATTATCATTATTAATTAGCTCCACCTGTGTTTGCCAAGCCAGGCTGCCTAAGGTGAGGAAGGTGTGTGGTACTGTACCTCTTCCATGATGGACACGACAATATAGCTGGACGTTGAGGAATAATGGTAAGTGCTCAGAAAAGCTCCGACAGTTACAATGTTATAGATTGCATGATTAAATTGAGAGACATGTTGTAGATGGGTTTTTTTTACCATGCTAGCGGCATTTCCCCACGAATGAAGTTCACCTGTCTGCCATTTCGGTATGTGACTGAATGCCCTCAAAGCTAATGACCTCAGGCTGAACTCTATTTACTTGCTCCTTAGAAAATGCAGGCATTATGGTATGATTGACTGCAGGACAGTATGCATATTAGATACATGCTGAACATGTAAGCAGTGTCATTCTAAGCATGTTCATATCTGGACTTCAGCAATTACCGCAAAGCTAAAGTGCAGAGCTGCTACCATGTGAGTCTTGATGAAAGAAAGACAACGAGTTGAGGAAAATGAAAGAAATATTTGGCCTACGTGCAAAATGATGAGTCACTGTGTCGCAGTCTTTACATACACTCAGGCCCTCTCAGGTGTGCGCGGGGTCCGCTTACGTGACCACCACTGTCTCTTGATGTCCGCGACCAATGCAAATTGTGCTCTTATACTTTTACTGTCTGCCAGATTATGCAACAATACAGCTATGTGTGCCTCTAATGTTAGAGGTTTCTGCGAACGAACAAGCAGGGTTATGGGGGCTAGAAAGGTGTAAATGGGTTTTTTGTTTTGTTTTTTTTAGATCTGAGCTAGTATCTAAATCTACAGTTAACTAGGATTGATGAGACCAGGCTGAACTGCAAAAACTGTTATGTGTCCTGAGGCTAAATCAATCTCATCTAGGTCATTCCCTGACGTGTGTGTGTGTGTGTGTGTGTGTGTGTGTGTGTGTGTGTGTGTGTGTGTGTGTGTGTGTGTGTGTGTGTGTGTGTGTGTGTGTGTGTGTGTGTGTGTGTGTGTGTGTGTGTGTGTGTGTGTGTGTGTGTGTGTGTGTGTGTGTGTGTGTGTGTGTGTGTGTGTGAGAGAGTTGCTTGGACCAGTTGTGACTGTGGTTGTCGCTGTTCTAAAATGGGATTGTGTGGCCTTAAAGCTGCTGGGAGATCAATACTGCTGCTGTATCAGTTGTTAATATGTAGTGTTTTCATCTAGTCAACAATGATATTCTGCTTTGCACTCACAGTAACAACCATTCACAGCTGTCCCTGCATCACCCACTATACTGAGAGATGCTGGTGGGGTTTTGAGGCGTCACATTCACCCATCAGACAACTCCGAAAGTCGCGTAATTCACCTATTTCATTCCAAAAATACCTAAAAATGTATCTTGGTAAATTTTGTAATATGAAATTTATTCAACAACTGCAGATGATGATCCTCCAGAATCCCTTTGAAAGCAAGGGTCTTAAGATGAGTCAGAACTCAGCATCTGTGTTTGCTTTGGCTGCCAACACTCCAATTGTAAGCGAGGGAAGTGTTTTTTTTCCTTTCCCACATGTTGATATTTCCTTTTTGGAAGCAAGCGCTTCAATTTTAAATCTTGAGTCATTCCTTGTGTTTAGTCTTGAATATATCATATTGGTGATGTTTGAAATGGTTTTTCTGTTGTTCCATATACCTGAGAAAAAACAAATACAACAGAATCCTAAAATGGCATATATAGCAAAACAAAACATGTTCTCAAACAGTGAGAGATTATGTAATGGACATTTCAGACACAATTGGAATGTGTTTTCTCACTCACGTCCTTGACAGAGTATGCAGATGGAGGTCTAGTGGTGCACTGCAGCTGAGTTCGGAGGTCTGTGACTACGGGCCACTCTACCAGCGACGTGTTGTTACACGTAGGGAGCTTAGCATTGTTAATAAGACTTTGGGAATTCCTTAACAAAATTTAACAGGACAATTTTTTTTATACTATTTAACTTTTTACATGTTTTTAAAATGTGCCACCCTTACCTAAGTCTGTGCACCAACCCGGCCCTCCATCAAAAAAATGTATAGGCTGGTTCCTGGTATAGTCTGGTATATAAGCTAAGTATGGGATTGGACAATTTCCCCCATATTTCAATATCACTGTGGGCTATAGAACAGGTTTTCACCCACCCTGATAGGAAGCCAAAATAAATTCCCCTTCATGTTAAACTGCCACAGATTCACAAATACAAATGATCTTAAGATTCGTAGCCCACTTTTCAAATTTAATCATGACCTTTCACGTGACACGGGACTGATAAGGGTAAAAATATGTTTTTTGGCAAATGCAACCATCAGTGAACACTTTTTTTGTCAATGTCATATTTTAGACACATTGGATAAACTCATCAAACTGCAATTTGTGTCAGATTTGGGGTAATTCAAATGAAAGAATTCTTAACTGAAGAGATAATGTTAAAGCCCCCCCCTCTCTCTCTTCCGCCCCTCCTCTCTCGCTCTCTCTCTCTCTCTCTCTCTCTCTCTCCTAGGCCCCCCCTCTCTCTCTCCCTCTCTCTCTCTTCCGCCCCTCCTCTCTCGCTCTCTCTCTCCCCCCTCTCTCTCTCTCCCCCCCTCTCTCTCTTCCGCCCCCCCTCTCTCTCTCCCTCTCTCTCCATCTCTTCTCCCCTCCTCCTCTCTCTCTCCCTCCCTCTCTCTCTCCCTCTCTCCCTCTCTCTCTCCCTCCCTCCCTCCCTCTCCCCCCCTCTCTCTCTCCCTCTCTCCCTCCCTCCCTCTCTCTCTCCCTCTCTCTCCATCTCTTCTCCCCTCCTCCTCTCTCTCTCCTCCCCTCCTCCTCTCTCCCCCTCCTCCCCTCTCTCTCTCTCTCCCCCCCTCCATCTCTCTCTCTCTCTCCACCCCCCTCCGCCCCTCCTCTCCCCCCCTCCCTCTCTCTCTCTCTCTCCCCCTCCTCCTCCCTCCCTCTCTCTCCCCCTCCTCCTCCTCCTCCCTCCCTCTCTCTCCCCCCCTCCTCTGGCTCTCTCTCTCTTTCTTTCTCTCTCTCCCCCCCTCCTCCCTCTCTCTCTCTCTCTCTCTCTCTCTCTCTCTCTCTCTCTCTCTCTCTCTTTCTGACTCGCTCAGGAGAAAAGGAGGAAGCGGGGTGTGAGCAGCGCAGCGGCAGCTCGTGTTCTCGGCGGAAGGACAACACACACAACTCAAACTGCCTTCAACCACCGGCCGACCACAGCTCCGCAAGTTTGAACTCCCTCCACTCGTCGGAACGACGGTCGTTAAACGACACTCAGCGTCTCTCCGGTCGCCAGCAGCTCCCGTTGGTTAGTTTTTATTTGAAAAAGAACAATCCAAAATCAGGAGCGCTGCACAGACAGTCGGAGAATGGCAGACTCGGCGGCGGCCAACAGCGACGGGGAGGACGGCCCCCGCCAGCCCGCGCGCGGCTTCGCCCGCCAGGGAGCCCTCCGCCAGAAGAACGTGCACGAGGTGAAGGACCACAAGTTCACCGCGCGCTTCTTCAAGCAGCCCACCTTCTGCAGCCACTGCACCGACTTCATCTGGTGAGGAGCCCGGGCAGCACGGACACGTGCAGTCCTTCGAGTTCCTCGGTTTGAATGTCTTCGCGGATGCTTTTTAACTTGATAAGGCGGAGGAAAAGTGGTTAGAAAGATGATTGACAGACAGACTCCGGTATTTGATTTTAGGCCTATTACAGCAGCAACACGAAGAAAGTGGGATTCTTGGACTTGTTGATGCCATATGTGTAAGGGCAGGGGTATATGTGGGCACCACCAGTAAAAAGAGTCATTTGATTAATATTAACTAGGCAGAGCAATTGAGAGAGGCTGAGAAAAATGATGAGAATGAGAGAGACGTCTTTCATAATTGCAGAGGAGCAATAATTCACTTGGGTCACACGCTGACCCTCTGGATCACCTGTGCAGACATGTCATCCTGGAGCCCACCAGTGATGCAGCCCTGTGCTCGGGTTGTTGAATGAGTTTCCGGCTCCTAGTTGGCCTTCATTTGTCCCGTTTATTATTATCTGTGCTTATTCCCAGTACAGCCATTGTTTTAGTCCTGTGACGGGACCTTTTAATTTGTGAATGGCTAAACGATTTGACCTAGAAGATTGTGTACATGTGTTCAAGAAAATCAAATTTCTATTTACCTATCTGTCTGTCTATCTAGGTCAGTAAGCATAATGAAAAAGAAAAATGAGTGCACTGAGTGATTTCACACCCCAAGAGATTATCTATTTGTAGCCACAATGTATTTGTGCGTGCATGCGTGCGTAAACTCTGCGCGTGCGTGTCTGCGCACGTGTGCGCACCTACAGGAATCCCAGCATTCCCTGTATCTTTCACTAGGTGTGTTTGACCTTATTGCCCTGGGGTTGCTGCAGCCCCGCCTAACACAACCGTCATGTGAGTGTGTGAGCGTCTTTGTGGATTCAATTAGACCTCACTACATGCAGTGCACTGTTAATACATTAGTCAAATGTCTTCACCGCTTGAATACCTCAGTGTGAGTGTGTATTAAATTTGTGCTCTTTGGTTGGGAAGCTTTAGCGCTGCAAAAAAATGTCAGATGGTATATGACATTTGTCTATATGCAATTGCCTCTTGGTGAAGAGAGGGTGTCTCAGAATTCTTTCTTAAAGCTTTGTGTGTGTGTGTGCGCGTGTGCGTGTGTGTGCGTGCGTGCTTGGGCCTGTACAATGTTTAATATTCAACATGTTTTCTGTGTTCTCTCCATAGGGGTTTTGGCAAGCAGGGATTCCAGTGTCAGGGTAGGTGGATTGAACGCATACACACAAATACACATGCACATTTTAGGTGGTGCTTTCTTGACATATGATTGGATGTCAACTTTGTTGCCTCTACTTTCTGTCACAGTGTTTTCTGTTTCTGTTTTTTCCACTCTAATTATTCCTCTTTCACTTTTTGGGGCTGTCGTTTACCACTTTCTTTGGTTTTCAGGTTCAAATTGCAAGATCAATGTTATACTTCATCTCTCTCTCTCTATTCATCTTTTTTGTCTCGTTTACTCTCTTCCTCACCTCTGTCACTTCCACTATCCCACTTTACTGTCCTATTTCCTTCTAATTAATTTTATCCTTCTTACTTTCATCTTACTTCTAACTTTCCAGTTACATTCTCTCAAGTGAACACTAAGGTTCTGAGCTTTTGTCTCTGATACAGATTTGTCCCCAATTCATAAATATGATTATTTATTCATATAGTGTTATTATTGTTAGTAAGTTTTAATGATCACCATTTCTAGCTTGAAAGTCAACGTGCCAGGTGTGAACTTTATTCAAAACATAGCACTGCAAAATAATCTTCTTCCTCTTCAGGGTTTTTATGGGAACAAAAAAATATCAAATGAGAGTCTGTATCACTGTTAAAGATTAAGGCATGTTGGAGTTGTTGGGTAAAAACAGCTGAGAATTTAGTGTTTAGTTTATTACCAATAGAGTAAATCCAATACTACTTTAAGTTTCAGCTTCCCTTAAAGATCAGAGGGAAACTTTACAAAGCAACACAGGCAAGTCTGGAAGTAGAGGCAGGACTGTGGAGCTTGATTCAAAAATAAAAATATACTGAAGTTGTAGATTTAGTTATGGTTAGTAGGAAGGTGACAGAGGCTCAGGAAAGAAACATCCTTTCTGGTTCTGAGCATGATGCACTCCCAGCTCTAGATGTTTTTGTCTTGTCATGGGTAAAAGACAGCTACTAATAACATCAACAATGTCTCTGTCATATTCAAGTGTCCCAGTAAGTCATGACTGTGAAGCAGCTAAATGGACTTTAACCAATCAAAATGTCTGCTGTGAGAAAGGCCTGATGTATAAATTTTAAGAAATGAGTCAGATCGTTCTGTCATGAGGCTCAATATTCCACTGCTCTAGACCTCCAATGGAGGATCAAGTTAAAGTTTGTTCATTTGGATGAGTTAATTAACAGTGATATGATGTTCACTTGCTACAATGACAAAGCGAGACATCTGGTTTTGTGGTTCTCACTGATCTTATCATGGAAATAGTGTATTGTATTATTCAGGTTTTACACAGCATACATTCTTGAGATTCCCACAAACAACAATGTAAATCTGTCCAAACCCAAAAGGTCTAACATAACCTGAAAGCATCATTAAATTATCTAAAAAATACTTTTCCTCTGTGGTTCTGGGTTGTGTAGCATTGAGATGGTCATTTTAAATAAAAGCAAAGTTATGTTAGGAGATTACATCCCCTTCTCCGTCCCTATATTGTATTTTCCCATCATTTCCATACAGCAGAGACAGATGCTGAGAAATAATCACAATTTAGGAAAAAAAGAGACAGATCCAGTATCTGCGTTGCCACAGGAAATAACATTACTATGAGAGAAACATATGTAGCGGACCAACATGTGGAGGTGCTTTTTTGCTTTTTCAATTTGCGCGATGTCAATGCAGTTTTTTTATTTGTATTAACAGCCAATACTAGATGTGTCCAAGGATTTTCAAGTCTCCTAGCAACAGTGCAACATTCAGATGCAGCTGTCTATATGCTGTAGGATGGAAGAGAAGTTCGATACAGCAGTGGGTTAGATGGTAATTAGCCTTTGTGGATATGTTATGTGTCAATAGTGTCCTTTAAGGGATGTATCCGCTGATCTGTAGGGGTTCCCATGCCTCTGGGGAGGAGAGGGTGTGTGTGTGTGGTGCAATTATACACTCCAACACCGCGGCTGGGAGAGGGCAGGGTAAATTACTTAAATATGCATGTTTCAGCTTGTATGAATATGACTGAGTGACATTTCATTTTGCAACAATCTTTGACTATCAGGTGTGTGTAAAAGTGAGATGTCAAATTTTACATTGATGATCTTCGATGCATTTGTCAATCTGGACCTGGGTATCACTTCCCTAGAGCACAGCGAGGGGGAACTCCTCTCGCACACACGCATGTACACACACGCACACTTGGAGTGAAATGATAGACATCAATGTTTGGGTGTGCTTTGCCTCTGGGCTTTACTTGATTGTCCTCATATTATGTCACATTGTTCTCACACAACTACATGAAGGGTGCTTGTGTTTCTGCAGCAGGATTAACTCTGCTATAGACTTTCATGCTTTTATGGTGGTGCGGAGTGGACAAATCAGCCTCTTTCATGGTGTCTTAGGATTGATTATATTGTCTGTTGATCAGATCTTGCCCCCTTCATGTTTTAAGGTCAAGTTCACAATTACACTGCAGTGATCTTATTTTCTTGTTGTTTTCTTTAACTTCTTGTGAAAGAGTTCTGTAGCTCTGAGTTTTGACCCCAATGTTTTGGTTGCTTTACCTGTTCCTCCAGAGGAGGTTTATTTATTTCAGCATCTTGTCAAACTGCAACTCACTTACTATGCCAACTAACTGAATATACAGCAAACATATTGTGCTTGAGTTATTCTGAGTCAAGTGTTGGACAAAGTTT